>NW_008823740.1:0-2982 GCF_000699105.1 Pygoscelis adeliae | reverse complement strand
TTTTCCGTGCACGCTATAGGGGTGCAGCTTGGTGTAGAGGAATATAGGGTCTATACAGTTACTAGCAGGTCATATATCTTAACCAGGGGAAGTCACCCTTGAGAAAGCATCCAGCCCTTCAGCACATGTGCACAAGGAGACCATTTAGTGTTGCATTTTAGGGAGAATGATGTTGCTGCGTAAAACAGTGCAATTGAATTCAGTGAAGACTTTACTTCTTGTGTTTTCTGAAGCTTGTCATGCATGTGCCAGCAGCAGATGAACTCAGCAGATATCTGCCTCCGTGAGCTGGACTAAGGGTTGTAAAGAGTCAAGGGCAGAGCTGGCAGAGAGACAAGCCAAATCCATCTCCCTGCACAGCCAGGACCTGGCAGAGGTGCTGCTGGAAAGGCGGGGGGGCAACCAGGGAAGGGGTTTTGTAGCTGGGAGCAGCCTGGCCCAGATGTGTTACAGCCCTGCGCAAAGGCTGAGCGAGGGAGCCGGGCGGTGCACCCATGCCCTGCTGCCAACCCCACTCATCCCAAGAAAACCCTAGAAGTGATTAGTAGTCATATGTTTTGAGGTTCTTTTCCTTTGCCTCTTAGGTTTTTGACTGTTTAAAGATTTTTTTTTTCCTGTAACCACAATAAAAAAGGATAGAAGCTTCTCTGCTTCTGTTTTGATGTGGTTTCTGCTTTTAACTGAAAGCTGAACATGTCTGAGAGGCTGGGGACTGCAAGAAAAACACCAGCTGTTATGAAACTTGGTACATGGTTGGTGACGCTGAAAATACTTATACGTCCTTTCTCATTCAATGAATGAGATCATCACCTGAAAAACAACTCAGCGTTAAACTCTCCTGTGCCGAGCATCACCCCTGTCCTGGGCAAGACACGACTGCTACTAATATCCTCCAGAAAAGACAAAAACAGATTGCACAAGACTCATGCACAGAAATGCATTTGTCCTTGAGACTTTAGTCACCGGCTATTATTTTGGGTGGTAGGAGGGATGCACATAGCAATAGCAAGAAGCCCCGTGGACATTGCGCTCAGCCCCTGCCGTGCATGCACGCACTTGCTCCAACGGCCACATGGATTTTGCCTGCAGCACACACAGCTCCAAGTGGGTGTCTGTGCAGTTCCTCTGCTAATTACAGTTGCAGCCACCGGTTTCTATATGAAATTTTACGACAACAGCGGCAGCCAGCGCAGTAAATGCCGGCTGCATTTCGTGCTGGGTGAGCTACAGGTCTGCAAGGCTGGAGGAGAGCTTTGCGATCCTCCCCATCACTGACCCCTCGGGTAAGACAGACAGCCATTGCCACCAGGTGGGAAGCTCGTGATGGACAGTTCAAGTATCCAAAATTTCAGATGTGAGCAGCGTGAGCCGCTTATGCCCTGGGGACACCTGCAGCCCTGGGGGAGGTTTCATCCCGTTGTCACCACATCCCCCTCCGCTCAAGCTGGGCCACGTGCAGGACACAGGGACCCTGGGGCCAGTTCAACCCCCTGCCAATGGGTGTTTGCCTGAAGCCAGACAGGAGCCACCCAACAGCTTCCAGGAGAAGCAGGAAGAAGCTAATTTTCAGTGCCACTAGCAGTGCTGAGCATAACGAAACAGCACTAGTTGACGTGTGTCTTGGGAAAGACATTGGCTTTCAGCTCAAACAGTCCAAGCCCCGGTGCTATCCCCTCCTCTCTCGGAGAGCTGCCAAAGCATTTCTCTTTGGCAACAAGGTGGATCTTCGTGTCTGCTTGCGTGGTTCCCAACATTATCTTCTATGTCTCAGACTTTTTCTTGCCTTTATCCTGCAAATAAGCAGCTGTGGCCTTTAGAGGTCAATGTACTTTGCAGGGTGATGAAGTGCTGGGCAGCTGTTCAACCAGGACAGGGCTGTGCAGAAGGGCCATCTCCAGAGCTCCGGCTTTGCTTCAGAAGACGGACCGATGAAGCAGGCAGCACCAGATGGGTCTTTTAATTCTGCAGTCTTCATTTCCTGATGTTTGTCATTAAGAGGATGGAAGTAGCTAGTCTTTGTCAATGAAGCACTCAGGGACCTTGCTTAGATGTATGTGAACATAGCAGGGCTTGCAAGGCTTCCAGCAGTCTCCAAGACTGTATTCTGGCTGCTCAGGTGTCTGCTGGGGGGAATTCACACCCTTTAGGTCAAGGTAGGGAGCTAGAAAACCCCTGCTGAAGACCTGAGACCCTTCTCTAGAGGAAGCCCAGGAGGATTTTGTCCTCGCCCCACTGGCTGTCCCCATGGCCGTGGCGGCTCTTTCAGACTGAGCATCTAAGGGAGAAGAGAGAGTAACTTTCCACTCCTTCTTACTGGGATTATTTCTGGCTTTACCTGCTGCTGGCTCAATAGCAGGGATTAGACTCTGAGAGCAGAGCCTCATGGGATGGGGCTATAATTATGCCTGGATTTAATTTAACAAAACAAACCCCAAACAGACGAGCCTTTGGAAACCCAGGCACCCACGGGTTTCCTATCAAGGGCAGGTGAGGCTAGCAATTAGATACTTATGTGGCACAGGAAACAGATAAAAAAGGAATGATACCCATCACGGATGAGTCAAGCAAGCGATGTAAACAGAGGGCGGTTTGATGGGGATTGGGTATTAAATTAATAGATCACTATGACAGAGAGCTGTCTCATTTCCGGGGAAAGGGATCTGAGATCTCTATAAAACTGCTCCTGTCCCAGGGACCTTCATTCCCTCCGCTTGGTTTCCTCTCAAGCTCAGGTAAGTCTGGCAGCACGGATGGATTTTCCTTCTTCTGGGACACATTTGCCAGCAATGGACGTGGAGCACGGGTTTAATGCAAACCCCGCTGCTGGGGTGCGGGAATGCTCGCAGGGCGGCGGGACGCATGGAGGGAGGCAAGGACATGTCTCGTGGCTGGGCCATGCCATGCTGCTGCACCCAGCTGATGAAATCCTCCGTCGGTGGACGCAGAGCACTGCTCCAGACCTGGGGGTCTCCCGGGATCCTG
>NW_008823739.1:0-2822 GCF_000699105.1 Pygoscelis adeliae | reverse complement strand
TACCTGTGTTCCTCTGTCAGCTTCACCATCATGGGCAAAAGTTCATATAGCACAAATACACCAGGCAGACCCTGGTCTCCTAGTAGCCCATTGGCTATTTTCTCACGTCGCGTAACTGAAAACTGGTTAGTCCTTACCACCTAGCAGGAAACAAACACAGCAAATGTTGTTTTGTTAACGAGGAATAGGAGAGGCTACTAAAACATGAGTTCAGTGAACCACATCAACGTAGCCCTGCCCACTCACTTGTGGGGGGCCTGACAGTGGTTACAAAGGGTCATAAAGAGCACCATCAGGATCAAGTCTATTTTTACCACAGGCTATCAGTTAAAGCCCCAGCTAGCCCCAAGAACGAGTGGTGCATCAGTCTCCAGGCTGGACTGTTTTGGGCTCTGCTGGCAAGTAATGGCATAAGCTGTCCCTCTCGACCTCAACCCCAAGTCCACGTCATCCTCTACCAAAATGCAGTCCACCTAAGCCTGCTTCAGGAGACAGCACCGATGTGAGAAAGCCATATATATTCAAGAATGAGAAAAAAAGTAAATAATACACAAAGGCAGGAGAGTGCCAGGGCTGCAGGAGGACACAGAATGCCCATCTCTATATAAACGAAGATCACCCTGCAGCATTCTTCTGCGCCCCGCCATTCTTCTCCATGTTGTTCGTACCAGTCCTATTCTTAGAGCAAATAAATTGGGTTTCTGTAAAATGAAATTATGTTCTACCATCCCTAATAAGCTATCTGACACAAATTACGATCCAGGCTGAGAAACATACTATCCAGTTTCTCTACCAAATTCCGCATTTGGAGGTTCCAAGTACTGATTGGGTAACACAGCCCCTGGTATACATCTGGCAGCACTTGGATCCATAGTTACCATACGTATAAGCATCACGGTCTGCGTGGATTCCTCTCCTGGTGACTTAATAAAAAGAAATTCTTTTGACAGGAGAAGTCCTTTGAAAACTGAACAACAGCTCTACAGCAGAATGCAAGATTTCATCAGGAGAAACAGAAGCCATGCTATACTGGGAGGCGGCCATAAGAATAGGGCTCCGCTTAACTATCCTTTGTACTTCAGGAATTTCAATCATCCACAGAAACTGCAGAGGCATCCTGAATCCAAGCAGAATGAGCTTCAAACACGGTCTGAAGGTTCTCCCAATATCACCTCATAGCAAGTAACTTCCACCCAACTTCCAGGAAAAAACAGACGGGTCCTTTCTAGGCAGGGGATTGAAGAAAGAGTGGTCCACATAAGGATTTATCACAGGAGAACCGAGTCTTGCAAACAGTTTCAATCTTTAGGGCAGATGAAGAAACACCAACTACGTCTACCTTTCCAACAGATTCTGTTAGATTGCTCTGCCCACACTGCTCTAGGATAGCTTCGCTTGAATGTCTGCATTGTACCTACTACTGGGGCCGCGTGGCTCCCCAGACTTGTGGCTCCTATGCAGCCTCTGACATAACTAATAATCTGCCGGTGATTGACATTTCAGAGTGCCTAAAGCAACATGAAGGTTGTGTGGATGTGCAGTAGTATGT
This sequence comes from Pygoscelis adeliae, assembly GCF_000699105.1. Classification (NCBI taxonomy): domain Eukaryota; kingdom Metazoa; phylum Chordata; class Aves; order Sphenisciformes; family Spheniscidae; genus Pygoscelis; species Pygoscelis adeliae. The sequence continues at coordinate 1,273 of NW_008823739.1, read as the reverse complement.
TGTTCTGATTGCAAGGATATGTGGTACATGCCCGAGAGCGGCACGAGTTTGGGTGAAGAGCCTGAGGTGGTGGTAAGGGTTCCCAGCATTGTGGGGTTTGCACAGCGTTATAAAACTGCGTAGGACAAGGGAGTCATATTCTGGTGTAGTTTCATCCACACGTAGATCAGTCCTTGCACTGAACGAGCCCCAGAACGACACTTGGGTTTCACCTCAGAGGAAGCTGGTTTGGTGTCAAAGTGAAACTGGGCATGGACCACCCATGCAGCGTACAAGATGCAGAACCAAAACCTCGGAGACGGCTAAGCCATCTTGTACGTGAATGTTCACAGAGGTACTGGGGGCATGTGGCACCTGTCTCTTCCTCACAGGGTTAGATAAGTACGCTGGGTAGCACTGGTGGTGAAGCCCGCACAACAGCAGAGCTGCTGCCTCTACTGGTGTTCTCTTTGCAAAAGAAACACAACAGCTTACATCATTCTGCTGCCCTAAGACTATGGGGGCCCAAGTAATGATAACTGACAGGTTTGGTTTGGTTTGTGTTGTTTTTCAAAAAGAGGTTCTCTGTAGCTCTTGAGATCCCCTGCAGAATGACGGCAACCAAAATAAACCCTTCCAAATGAATGAAAGAAATCACAATTCTTTCAACTCCCTCAGGCTGCCTTCAGAAGAGAGCATAAGTTTGTCTCTGTTCTCAGGATCTTCCTCTCACCCTGGTATCTCCTCGGTAATTTGTTTATCCTACCTGTCCCAAAAGAAGGACATATTCTGAAAGCAGGGCTGGAAATCTAGCCACGCTCTTTTGGAGGCTAAAGGAGTTTTTAAATCGGAGACAAGCTGATCTTGGGTTATCCTCCAAAGAACATTTTTAGGATCTCCCTGCTGCTTTGACTTCTCCTGAGGGAACACGATGAAAACGGCATGGTCACTTTGATCTAGGTGGGATGGAGGAGACCGAAATCTGCTTCATCACTGCTGCAACATTACGGATAACGTTACACCATCGATACTGTTATTCTTGCTGGGGTGGTTATCTGAAGAAAACTCAAAACAGCTTGTGTCGCTTCCACCAGAGGTCAGATATGGTCAGCGTCAGAATTGAGGAGAAAGCCTGAAGGCTTTCCCTTGCCAAAGCAATAGGGGAAAAAAGGTACTTACTTCACCATCTACTTTCATATACACCGTGGGGACCACTTTGACAAAGTACTGAAACATCATGGAAGCTATAAGCAAAGACAGAGAGGCACAATTAATAACCGGCAAAGAGCTGGAA
>NW_008823738.1:0-2785 GCF_000699105.1 Pygoscelis adeliae | reverse complement strand
GGCTCCTCTGAGAACGGGCAGTGCCTGGGTAAGGCCAGATCTCCCTGGAAAGTTCCTTTCCGTGCCAAGGGTGACCAAGGCAGGTCGCTGCACTATGGATGGGGGACGAAGCACCAGGTGACCGGTTAGACAGCACTGGTCATCCAGCCTCAGACTTCAGCGGAGCCACTGCTACAAAAGAGCCCAGCTGACTCCCTCTCCGAAGGGAACAAAGCCTTCCCTCTTCCCTCACCAACTCACCTCCCAGAAGAGGGAAGCACAGTGTGTTTTCAAGCCTGGACCACGTCTCAGGAGGACCACGCACAGAAAGGAAGCAGTCCCCCTGACAGAAAACCTACCAGCAGGAAGAGAAGGAGTGAGTTCAGACTTACCAAGTTCACCGTGGAGAGCAAGGGAAGAGATGTGGATGGAAGGGTCTGGAGTGGCACAGGCTTTTTATATGGTGAGGCAGCGCCTCAGGAGACCTGGAACACACCTTCTTTGTGAAGCACGTTAACAAACAGCAATTTGAGGCTTGCAAGGCACAGCCAAGAGATGACGAACTTGTCTCTTTCATCTGAAAGGTCTGGCTTGCATTTCCCTGTTGGGTGAGAGCACAGCGATGCATTAGATGCTGGCTCCTCAAAGCAACGGTCATGTGAGGTCCCGCGCCGGTTCCCAGGAAAGGGTTTCAGTAGCTCCAGGCCTTGTGTGCGGGTTGTGCGCATCCTTGCTGGGGAGCGTGACTACCACTCTTAGTCAGGCCTTCGGCTGTGGAGCACTCCTGGTTAAGGCCACTCACGTGGGTCTCCTGTTGAAGGGCTGAGGCTGACCCTGAGAAATGCAAGGTCCCGCAGGGCCACGGAAGGCTTCAGCAATCAGCCAAGCCCCGTCTAGATGCCCGTCCGTCCGAGGGACATGGAAAGGAGGGGACTCGGATCCCCAGAGGTGGTTGGAAGGTGAAGGCCAGAGGCGGGCCCTCTGTGAGATGGAGAGAAGTGCCACTGTGTGAAGGGACGGGGGCACTGGGACCATTCCTAGAGGTGGCCAGGTAGCTCTGTGGCACCCTCAAAACAAAGGAAAAAAGGGGAAAGGGAAAAAAAGAAAAAGGACTTGTCCTATGGAAATCTGTCCGTTCTCATTCTCAGAATTCTCATTCTCAAAGTGGGTAGCCAGCCCCAAGGGTGCAAGGAGGCCCAAGTGGCTGAGGAGTAAACTCACAGGCATTTGACTGAGGGTGCTTTTCACTTTCGGTTGCCTTGCCAGCCCTGGGAAGGACATGTCCTCTTGTGGCTGCAGTTCAAAGCAGAAGGCATCTTGCGGAGCAAGGATGGGCCTGTGCTGTCCGCTTCCTGCCCTCAGGTGTTACCACACGCCTGCTGAGGCAGGTGGATGCATGTGCCCTCTCCCGCTGCCTCAGCTTTGCTCAGGCACAGCAAATGCCAGGCTCCTCATGCGGCAGAGGAATGCCTCCCCACCTTTCCCACATCCAGCAGCAGGGCAGGATGGCAGGCCAAGGAGGAGAGCAGCCCAGCGATGGTACTCACTGCCTGCTGTAGCGGAGCTGTGACGGGCTGTGTCATGCTCCTGTCTGGTGGCAAAGGAGGCTACGTGAGGAGCAGTCTGTCCTGGCGTCTGCTCCTCTTTGCACAACCTCTCAATTGCCAGAAGGGAGAGCAGAGAGGGAGGAGCAGCAAGGCTGCACTCAACTTCTCTCCTTACCCACCGCGGCCTTTGGCATTTGCTGGTGCACAACAGTAGTTTGAACGCTCACCTATTAGCGCACCGGCCGGGAACAGAGCAGCCATAGGGCAGGTCGTCCCATTCGGGGAGTTTCCCTCGGGGCTGGTTCCTGCTGGCAGCGTCCCCCGTGGAGACTGCTGAGGGCAACCCGTGCCTCTTCTGCGGGGCTAGGCCGCGTCTCAAAGGGCCGCATCTCGGGGCTTTGGGGGCTGGAAGAGATAGGCAGGCACTTCCCTGCCCTGCAGTTGAGGACACGCTGGGGGTCGAGTGCCTCGCAAGTTCCCCACGGAGCCTCAGAGCCTTTCAGGAGGGAGCATCACTGGCTGCTTTGACAGTGCACTTCCAGTTCCACCTGGAAAAGTAGCACGGGTGGCTGCCTCCCACCCTGGCGCCATACTGACTCCTGGGACCTGTTTCTGCCTGTACCGAGTGAGCACGTTTCTGCTGTGAGCTGTGGCACGGGGTCGACCGTCCCAGCAGGATGGCACAACAGCCCCAGAGCATGGCCCTGCTGGAAACGACGGCAGAAGTGAGACAGAGACATCAATCCTTTGCAGGAGGAGACAACGTTCCCCCTTCCAAGACCCTTCCCCCAGACGGCACAGCCGCCCGGGTGGGAGCGTGGCCCATCATCCCAAGCAGCACGGGCAGTCAGGGGCTTTTTCCAGGCAGCTCTCAGGGCTGGCGACACGCGCCTGGCCTTTGAGCTCCCCCCCAGACCTTTCCAGACCGGCACAGTCTCCTCTATGTCTCGCAGGGTAGCAGGGAGCACCTTCTGGTGCCACTCAGTGGCTGCAGCCTCAGCCCAGTGGTCTGTCACACCGGTCCGTCAAAAAAGCAGGCTCCCCAGGCCCTGGACGCATAGGGGCAGCGACTTTCCTCGATTTGGTCTGTGCTCCAGAAACATCTGGGAGTGGGAATGTCAGGGCACATCCGTGCTGTCCTCCTTTGGCTGCTCTTTCACCAAGGAGCATGACCTGGATTTCAAGGAGTCACCAAGTGGTTGGGCAAGACGCTAACAGCCATGACAACACTGTACAAAAAGCTGCATTTCTGCAGGAAT
>NW_008823737.1:0-2945 GCF_000699105.1 Pygoscelis adeliae | reverse complement strand
TAAAATATCTCTTCTGAAGTCACAATATTATTTGTTTATTGTTATTACTGGGGCATACAGTGTATCATCATGTATAGTTTCAAGAGTGCTGTCTGTTGAGGTGCTCCATGACCCTTCCCATTAGAGTGGCCATGAACAGACTCCAAGTGCAGGACGTGGGACAACCCAAAGGTGCTGTTGGAACATGAAGTCAGCCTTGTTCCTTCTGCCATGCTAGAGTACTTTGGGGAAGAAAAAAACCAAGACCTCGTCTGTATTTCCAGCAAGTTTGCACTTTCTCAGCAAGCACTGGGACACTTTGCTTCATATGTTTGACTATGTCTGATAATGTAACTTTTGCTTCTCTCCTACAGGGACCTAAGATGTGATGAACTGATACAGATTTTTGACTCTTCCAAGGAGCTTCAGCTGAAAATCAAAGTCAGGTCCTCAGTTAGTTATGTAAATAGTAATGCTGCAGTTTGTGTCTCTGATGAACCTATGGGTAACCACTGAAGGAATGAGTCCAAGTGAATGTAACTTAGGAAATACACAAAGCCAGTCCAGCCACTTCTCAGACAGAAATGGTACTACCTCAGCAGTACCTCAGCATCCTGCTACCAGAAGAGACTCATTCTAATATAAGGTTGTCATAGAAGTCATACAAGTATTTTTGTTTTAATCTGTGATTCACTTCAGTGCTGAGGAGTCTGATTCACCTTCTGTTCAAGTCAACAGAAAGATTTGCAATGACTTCAAAAGAAATTCAAATAAGCACCAGCTTGAGCTAGCCAGAGGCTGGCTTTTCCATTCAAACCTTAGCCGTGTACTTTTAAAACAAGTTAATGTCACACTAGTTTTGATCTGTAAGTGACTACGTGACCAAGGCTGGGAACTATGGGTAAAATATGGAAGTGTTTAAACTTTATGTGGCCATGAACTTCCATATCTTTGTATATGACCCTTTCAAGTTCCCTTCAAACTGAAATACATTAATCTGATTCTTTTAAGTTATTTTTTTAAAAGTTGTGGGGTTTTTGTTTGGTTGGTTTTGATTTTGTTTTTTGTTCTTTTTTCCCCAAGTGCTGTGCTGATTATTAGCACAACAGTGTGATAATCACAAAAGTGATTTTAGGAGTTACACACGCCAATCCTGTCCATTTCTAACAGCTTTGAAGGTATTGTACTTAAGTTCTGCAAAGTCAATAGGTTTGGGCTACCCATGATACCCTGAGCTCGAAGGAGCGCTTACTGGCCAGGCCTTCAACTGTAATTACACTACTTGTGGCAGCAGTGAATTGTATCTCAATGGAGGCTCTTGGATAGCCTCTATATTCTTAAGAATGTATGCACTTTTTCTCATATAATTCTTTTGGATGCTTCCTTTGCACCAAGAAATTCTGCAGGACATCTTAGTGAGGTACCAAGTATTTTCCAGTACATGTGTAATACAGTCATGTTTCCAGCAATGTCCTGCCAACTTCTCGTCAAGAGGTATTCTTGTGGGGACCATCTGCTCTCAGATGCTTCCCTGTCCAAAGGGTCTAAAAATGAATGTGCTAGGAGAGGTAATCTTGTACCTTTTCCTCTCATGGAAAGCTGTGATGGATGTAAACACAAGATTACTAAAAATACACAGAAATTGGGATAATAACAGCAGCAGAAATCCATTTGTTTCTGGGGGTTTCTTCTATTTAGAGCTGCCTTTGGTGAATCTAAACAGTTTTATGCTAGGACGCTGACTGATTATGAGAGCCTTCCTCTCACGGTGGCTGCTGCTCAGGCCTGGAAGAAAACTGCGGGTCATTAGTTCTAAGTGCTGTTACACATGAAATAATGTAAATAACAGGTCCAAATGAAGCAATTTAATTTGAATGGAGTCCACAGCTGTATCTCTTTTTATTTCAATTTTATTGACTTCCTGCTTCTTTCTTTCCTGCCACTATTATCCACTACTTTGCATTTGTATATAAACCAGTCCGGACACCACATTTGTATGGATTGCATAACATTTCATAGCAATTACATTCCTTTTCTTCAGAGACAGAGTAGACCACTTTCGTTAAAAAACCTTTCTAGCATAAAAAAAGGAGACACTTTTACAAAATGAACCAGCATATTCTAAACAGCTGGCTGTAGTAGCCACAGGGTAGGTACAGCATAGGTAGGCTGTGACCTACCCCAAATCTGCTGCCAGGTTGTTATTTAACTAGGGGTTAGTGCAGGGCAAGCATGTGTCCCAGCCACCATGCAGATGCTTTGAGCTAGCTTCAAGTGAAACTTGATATAATCAATCTCCCTGAAAACATGGCTCTGTGCAGGGAAACCACACGTGGTCATATAAGATGGTTACAAATATTGCCCTAAGAATTAAAGGTCTGCATTGCACCCTTATGTGCCAGAAGTGTGAGGAGGAGTAGTACAGAAAAAAGAAAGGCTGGTTTGAGGTTTTACAAACCCAGAAGATTTGGCCTTCACCATCTAGTCCAGACCCTGAGAAATGAAGTATGGCAACGTTAATCCCATTGATTAGTTTCTCAGGGTCTATATTAAAACTGGTAAGGGTTTTTTTCTGCCCTTGGTCCTGTTGGAAGATGGGTTTAGAACCTCAGTACTCGGGTGTTCAGAAACTTTCTAATTCCTGCCCAAAAGTATTAATAATCAATGCATTTGTATTTGTTCTTAAGACACCTTCACCTTCCTGCTCTTCTCCATTTACTCCCCTAGACTAGATGCAGACATCAATCAGGTTATCTCTCAGCCTTTATACTGCTAGATTGGAGTAGAAGCAAAGCTTTCTTGGTGTGCTTTTGTATGGCAAACTCTCTGCTTATCCTTTTCTGAACCACTTTCACTTTGAATTCATGTTCTTTGAACATCTGGGTTCAAACCTTCCATGAGATTTTGGATCAGGTCTCCCTTCTCCCACTTGAATGGCATCATTATTTATTTATTTATTTATTTAT
>NW_008823736.1:0-2738 GCF_000699105.1 Pygoscelis adeliae | reverse complement strand
CCCTGCCTCTGCCCTGCTCTCCCCTGCCACTCAGAGTACGATTTGGAATTTATGCCTACTAATACATCATATCATGCACTTTTAAATTTAAGCACCAAGTCAGGCTCTATTGCTAAAATGCTTAACCTACAGATTCTTGATATTATAACAACACATAAAAATACTTCCTTGAAATCCTTCTGCTGAAAGACAAAGAACATTTTTTTTCTTCTAGCCAAACTAACTATACGTGGGATTTTTAACTACTGTTGGAATTACACTAAGATTTCTATCAACTTGAACGTATCTAAATAACCTGATTTTGTTTTTAAATTAAGGAAGCATCACTGCCAAAGCAGTATCTATAATATTTTCATAAGTTTTATCAAATTCCTTGAACAACTTGTTACAAACAAAATAAAACACTGTATACTTTAAAAATGTAGCTTCTTCTCAAATTGCTGGAAATGTTTAGAATAAGGCTTTCTGGCAGAACCTTCCTTCAATATTAACTTCAGAACTGGGATATTCTGTGCACAAAAGGAATATCCTACATTATATTAAGCACAGAAACCCTCCTGCTCTATGTCAACAAACTCAGTGCTCTGCCATAACGTCATTACCTCTTTTGAGTACCGCAGCATCTTTATGAGAAGTTTTTAGCATCTTTCATTCATTTTTGCACTATTAATTGAAGTTGCTGACATAGGAAGGTTATGATCCTTCCAAGACAAGAGTCAGATTTTATAAGTGTGGATACTTTTTTCCTTGGAAAATGATGAAGTATAACCACAGTTACTCTAAAATAGACTTAAGTCTCTGCTTGTCCCCCCTCAATATAAGGCACTGAATTGCCACATTTTCAAGATAACGGTTTTCAGGAGTCCTTCCCACTCTACACCAACCTCTTCATCAACTGCAGACAACAGGCCCAGGAAATGCAATTATTGAACAGCCTTGTACGTTTTGTAACTTGAACTCAAGAGCTCTAGTCATCTAAATTCCCCCTAACCAATCTTTAGCACCAGAAAACCTTCTAATTGGAGCCACCAAAAAAAGAAAAAGTCTCTTATTAAAAGGTAGACCACACAACAGAAAAAGGACAACGCAGATGCTGAATCTGATTACAGTTAGAGCATACTATTGATTTTCAAATGTTGTAGGTTTTGGTTTTGTTTATTTTCTTAATGAAGTTTGTTAAACTTATGCTATTTCTCTGCTAGACAGTATTTCTCTCATTATTTACCAGTTTCTTTGATTTAAAAAGATAGTCCATACTTGGATTGCCAAGCAACAGGCATACTGAAAGTCATGTATAAGAAAAAAAATAAACTGAAGACGATATCACTAAGGTCTTCCTAGCAATATGATCACAAAAGACACTAAACTTCAGCTTAAAAATGTTAATTTGTTGCTATAAAAGGGATTAATCAGCTAGTACATAGTACTCCTAGAGAACATTATAAAGGCACATGTGTGTAATATTTGTAGATGCAACTACAGCTTCTAAGCAATTGTCACTATTTACACAAGGAGTCCATTACAAAAGCTGCACACTCAACTGCAATGCTCAGGACAATCAACATGCCATGCTGAGACCACAGGAGGCTCAAATTCATACCTACCTGCAAAGTATCACCTAAATTTACACTTCTTCCCCTTGGTTTTAGCACATTCTTGTTCTGTTGCCTTTCAGCAGCCACGGGAAACAGGACCTTGTAACATCTAACAGAAATGGAGCTATGAAGTCAGGTTTCATGCCTGCAAGCACCTTACTGACTTTACAAATTCACCAACAGCCAAACGCTTACCTTCTCAGAAGTTATAGTTCAATTTACAATCCAGCTCTTCAGGAACATACATCACCATCTTCACTTTTCAGCTTTTTCCCACAATTTAACTAGATACAGCTACAGAGCTATGCAAGTGTGCCACTCTCCAAGCACCCTCCAACCAGCTTTCTGTAATCATCAAATCATTCTGCTGGGTAGTCAGCTGCACTCAAGGTTCCCCTTAGCAAACTGTTTCTCTTGCTACAGCTGCCTTTCCCAGCATATTCAATACATAAGGCAAACACGTCTATTCAAACATCATCGCCTTTTGACATTTCACTCATTCACATGTCAGTACCTCAAGGACCTCTTGATGTTTTGTGTTGCAAATCTTGTGTTGCACAATAAGTTATTGTCAAATGAACTTCAATCCAATCAGCAAAGTACAAAAAGGCTTCATGGTCTTTTACACCTATATCAAGAAAATGGTAAACGTGGAAGAGAGCAGCTCAATGAAAAGATCACTGTGCATCAGGTTGAGGTGTTGTAATCAATGCATGTTACAAATTAAACTCACCATGCCCGTAATTACTTTGCCCTGTTTTGCTGTCACTCTATGTTTCGGGTTATTCTCTAACTTGCTAAAGCCTAATGACAACACACTTTTGACACTAGTGCTTTCCAGGCTTCTTGCCTTTGAGAGTGCAATAGTCCTTCCAAAATATAAGAGATCTCGAATCTACAAAAAGAAAAGGCTTGAAAAACACTCAATTATTTTATACACTCCAAAGAGCAGCATTTTGACATAATATGGTACAGCCTTTTAAAACTATGTTTGGCCAAAGTGCTCAGTAACATGATACAGAGATTATTATTTTTCTTTAATTGGCAATATAATATGTTAGCTCACAGAATATTTCATTTTCTTCAAAGTCCACAGACAAAAAGGAAAAGCTGTTAATTCTACAGCAGCATTTAAAAAAAAAA
>NW_008823735.1:0-2824 GCF_000699105.1 Pygoscelis adeliae | reverse complement strand
GAAATCCCAGGAGACTGAAGAACAGTTGCTTTCTTTTTGGAAATTCAGGAACAGTTGAAAGCCAAGACTTACGTCCTAATAACCACTTGGCAAGGAAAGGTCAGTGGGAATTAGAAGAAAAACACACAGATGCAATATTAGCTACTACAAAACTGGAAGTAGCTGGACTTCAGCAGCAGCGCACAACTTAAATCTTGAGGCAAATCAAGCAGTTTCAGGCCTGTCCTGGGGAAAAGACCAAGGTTAGATCCAGAGCAGAAATTTAAATTGAGTGATTATGAAATTGTGGGGTTTTTCTGGTTGCTTCTTTTAATAATATCCTGCCTGCTTGATTCTTGTTGCCAAATTTCCTGAGTCACCACTTACATGCAAAGACTAACTGCTAAATACAGTGACTTATGCTCTTTGATTTGTTCCTTTCATTTGAGAACCTCCTCTGGTCTCTCCTGAAATTACAAATGTGACAACGACAAACTGCTCTGCAGGAACGGGCGAAGGGATGAAAACCTTGCAGGGTATCACCGCCACACCTACCTCCCTGCCACTTTCATTTATGTATTTATTTATTTGGCCACAGCAAAGAAGGAATATGAGTAGGTCGAAACCATGATTTGGAAAGACATGGAATTTATGGGAAGGTGTCAAGGGAAACTTAGGTATTTAAATTACTAAAAAGAATTTTAGCACCGATGTTGCAAGGGATTATGAGAAAGCAGAACAGGGTGACTAACCCCTGTGAGCAGGATAATGTTGCACATTTCTAACAGCAAGAATGAGTTAGGTACTCTGTGGTTTATATTGAGAAGGAAGAATTTCTGGTGTTTAAGAAGCCAGACCAAGGAAAGCCACTGGAAGAGAATGTTCCAGTCTCACTTTACACCATAAAACAAGCATTTACAGTTGTAGTTCTTCAGCTAAAGATGCAGGAGTAAACCCCTCCTGGCTGGTTGTATGTTTCCTTCCAGTTCTGCCTCTTCAGCTTTGTGCTGAGCAAAAGAGATGTCGGCTTTGTGATAGGTTTCATTCAGCAGCTACTTAGGTTTTTGCTGGGTTTTTGTTGTTGTTGTTGTTTTTCTCCTGCTATCTAATTGGAATGGTTCATGGTGAACTAGAATAAAGAGGAGGCCAGCATGAGAAATATCATGCAATCTCAGCGGTGACAAGATTTTGCAGACTCTTGGCACATAAATGAATTTCATTCAGAATGAAGGGAAAACATGTCTGCCTTCCTCTGAAAAGGGTGTGGTGAAGTAAACAAAAGAGCCCAGCAGGAGGAACTTTCCCCTAAAAAGAGGAAAGAGGAGAGGAATTGAACTATACTCATCCGTATTTAGTCAAAAAAAATCAGGAACCCAAACCCTCATTACGATTTCTGCTCACGTAAGTGAACTTTACAGGAAAAATACAACTTCTGCTTTTTTTCCTGCTTAATCATTTCATCAACAAAACAGCGTTCTAATCTCATGAAGGAGAACAAACCCAGATCAAGCTTAGGTTATATATTATACCTTACAGCCTTATTTAAAAAAAGAAAAAAGAATAAAAAGAAAAAAGAATGATTTACTACAGGTATCACAGTGATAGGCTCTGTATAAACTAAACTCCTCATATAGTTGGGAAAAAGAAGAGATACAGAGTTAACTCTATATAAGCAGATCACACTGATTTAAATATCTGGTACAGAGTATTTTTCAAGGTGACTGAGGAATCCAAATCTCATCTCGCAAGTCAATTAAAAAACCCTATCCTTCGAAAAGAATAACTAAGTGGTTCTCTCCCAACCACTAGGAGAAGACAGTGGATGGTCCTCACATCAGGGCTGGTGTACTTGAGACCAAAGACATCACAATATTCATAAGGTTGAAATGATGTTACCTATCCCTATGCTATTCCATTTAAGACAATTTCACATTTGGCTACAAAAATGTGTGCGTCACAAAAAGTTTTATTGGCATATTTACTTTATTGTTAACAAGTGGCAAATTAGCATTAGGTGGTGATTTACATTTATTAGTTAAAACAGAACTGACACTTTAAAATAAACATAATATACCAAATCAGATGCAAACAAACCCAGGAATTCTGCAGAAAAAACACTGGATGGTCAAACACAAATATTCAATGTACTGAGGGGCAAGGCAAACATAATAAATGCAATGCTGACAAAATTAATCACCTCAAACACATGAATGAACACTTCATTTAAAAACATGGGACATCGATAAATAAACTTATGAAGATACATACTAAGTATGATATGAAGGATGAACACCAAGAGTTAGAGCAATCATATAAAGTAGGTATTGTAACAGTCGCAGAATACTCAGCTCTTTACAGATTAGAACCAAATCCATTCATGCTTCTGCCAGAAATCCAAATACAAATACAGAACTATGGTAAAGCATGCACTACTGTTTAGAACTTAAGTTCAATATTCAGCTATATTAAACTGAATATTTGATTGCTGACTCAAAAGCTAATGTTCACGTTGGAGAAATATGAATTCCCTATTGATTATTTTTGTAAAGAAGGAACACTAATTAAGAGAAAATCTGAATATGCTGGTTCCTGGCAACATGAAATGGAATGGGGCTAAGTAGGATCCTCCAGAAATGCGTATTCTGGAATGATGTAACAAAAAAAACCCCAAACCCACCGAACTAGTATGCAAGAGTAATTTCTTATATTGTGAATATTGGAAAGAAAATATCAGCTAAGTAACCGCTGAATACAGCTAGAGAATCTTTTACCTAACGTTTCTTCCAACACCACAATTAGGTAACTCAAACCTTATTCAGTGAGTTGGAAAGAAAAAAAAAAAAAC
>NW_008823734.1:0-2801 GCF_000699105.1 Pygoscelis adeliae | reverse complement strand
GTTCCTCTATTGAAGATCAGCAATCTGCCTACCACCTTCGGGTCTCCGGTATCATCCTGTGGCCACACGCTCAAGGCCTTTGCTATCAACGAGTGTCTCTAACTCCTCTGTGCTTCACTTCGATCCCAGGCTCATAGGTAATTCATTCTACACTGAAAAGCCACTTGTTATTACTAGCTATTAGGCACAGAACTGTGTGGTGCTGTGCCTACCCTTTGTACAATCATACAGAGCTAAGTGAAGGCTAAAAAAAATTAGACAATAGCAAACAAGCAAAAAAAAAAAGACTTTCTCTCCATCTCTTGATTCCCTTTTTCCCCATGTCACAGAGTTGCTTTGGCTGCAGTCTACTGCGATGTGATGAGAAATTATAAAATGTGATGCAACACCAAACACAAGGAAATGCAATCAGTTCCCTGCAGGGTCTAGCAAGAGAAATTTAAGCACGACAAAGACTGGCTTTGCAAGGGTTTGCTTTTCGTTTCTTGAGTCAGCGCTATCTGTGTTCCCCGCTGAAACTGCAGAAGAAAATTAGAAAGTAGTCTGGGAATCCTCAAATACGTGAGCAACATGAAAACTCTGCAGGTGTTCTCCTTATCAGAAGCAACGCGTTATTTTGTTGGAGTGCCACAGTCTCCCATTCAGTGACATGGTCAAGGTGGCTGCACTGAGTTTTCTGTGCTCCTGCTATTGCTCTGCTAGTCCAACAACAGAAGATGGTTGTTGTGACCAGCCATGGCTCAGGACGCACAGTGGAAATGTCAGTGCTGTTCTGCTGGCCTGTGGGACTTCAGATGACATTTCCCTGGACATATTTTTAAGAGAAACTTAGAGAGTCATACCTTTTTGACTGTTTTGCATTATTTTAACATTGTTTTCTTGGAATTGATTGATGGCTGAAATGTTACTTCTGTTCTTCTTTTCTTCTTTTCTTCCCTCTAAATAGGTATCAAGGCATTAATACTTACAGTGAGTAATAAAGGAATGAAAACCGACTTCTGTTGATATTTGAACTATAATAAATATTGAAGAACGTTTTTATGGCCTAAAAAGTAATGTGGTCTAGAAATAATTTGTACTTTGGGATTAGTTAGCCCAAAACCAATAATTTAAACTTTTATTCATCTAAATTCTATTGACAAACTCGAAGACTTTATTTTTCTTCAGTCCTATGTTAAACTTTTCTCTTACTGAAGAAATTGAACTGTATGCCAGCATGATGTATTTAAAGTTGACAAAAGATTGAGTGGCACAGGAATACATGGTAATTCTGTCATGTACCTTAGAATATTATTAATATTAAGGATTCTAACGTCTTCATTTTTATGATTTATTCTCACATTAATAGATAATCCCTATTTTTCATGTTATATTGCTTCCCAATTTGTGTGAGAGTACTAGGTCATAAAGTACTCAACTTTCTGTTCTTTCAGATGGTTTTAAAGATTTAACCTTTGTGATTTTAAATTGAAATCCACTTTCCTATACTTACACAATAGGAAAAGGAAATGTGTTTCCACCTGGACCTACAGGGGTTGATTTCTTGTATTCACTGGCTTAATAATTAGGCTTTTGCACAGTGAATGGGAGTTAATTGCAAGAACATCAGCAATATAACCCTCTACCTTCCTGATATTAGTATGCTGTTTCTATTGCCCTCACCAAGAATTCTGTTCAGGCATCTATTGACAGATAATTTCATAAATACATGGGCAACAACTCACTGATGTGTGAACCTACACCTGGTTTTACCTGCCAGGCCTTGGATTTTATCATTTGAATGTATTATGTTGAAAAATTTTATCGGTCACTGAATGTTGGCAGATGTTGGCAAAGGAGACCGTTGTAAAGACAGTAGTAAAGTTACCCATCTATTTTAAAAGTATAGCTATTAAAGTAAATCAAGTACTCTCTAGCCATCCTCCAGTTTTACAAGATGTCCTTGCGATAGACTCTTCGGTCTCAGCGATGCCTCTTCCTGAAGCCTTTACTTAGCAAAGCAGTTCAGTCAGTACCTGATGAGTTAATTGTTGAGCTGAACCAAACTCCAAATGATGTGGAACTGCTGTAAATAAAGGCAGTATATTTGGGAACCCATCCCCTTGAAAGCTAAATAGCAACAACAACAACCAGAAATCCTGTGCCAGTTACTGAGAAACTCTTACTAAAAACTCTACTTCTCAGATTAGGAAGGCTGCAAGCAAGAGAGGTTGCACGGTGGTTTTGCCTGCGGAGGCTGGGAGGAAGAAGAGCAAGGTCTGGCTCCTGGAAAGCAGAAAACTGTGTGCAGAGTTTGGCTGCTGTGACCAGTTCGTTGATGGTGACTGGTTGCTCAGGGTGGGTGGTTGGGAGTTTGCTGGGGCTGCAGAGGCTGCTATGAGAGTTGAGCGGCTGCCACATACAGCGGAGGAATTCGGCTGGGCAAGGTGAACCTGCTATCCTGAGCAGTGAACAGAGAGTGCCCAGGACCACCAAGACAAGAGGTGGTAGCTCGCAGATGAGGGATTTTGTACCAGGGATGGTTATGAGAAAGTCGGCCACCTCCACCACATCTCTGGGTAGTTCTCATCCATTTCTGATTGTCTTAATAGCGATAGAGCAGAGGAAGAGGAGAATAGTCTTAACCACTCCTCCAAAGGAGAAAGTTAAAAGCTAGACCCACTAAACCCCCCATAGTATTTAAGCTCAAAATGCTGTTTGAGATCCCTCAGAAGCGTGGGGGGTCACCCAGACTATTGTGTAAAGATAAAAGTGTAACCTGACCAGGCAGTAGGCCTAGTATGCATGTATGCGGTGAGGGG
>NW_008823733.1:0-2824 GCF_000699105.1 Pygoscelis adeliae | reverse complement strand
GTGGGTGCAGAGCCCACGGCCAGCCTTGTCCTCCCTCGTTGCCTCTGGCATCTCTCTTAAGAGGGCCTGTTTCTCCCCCTCAGGATGCCCGCTCAAACACAGTCACCCTGGCTCGGAGCACAGGCACCAGTGATCCTTCGGACCGCCTCCCTGCTAATGCCCCTCGTGCTAAGGGCGCAGTGCCCTGTGTCTCTTGCCGCAGAAGAGGCAAACCGGAGGAGAAAGTCGGGTCTGACCCCAGCATTTCCCTTCCAAGGCCCCGCGAAGGCATGCCCTATTGCAACGGGGAAGTTGTCCTGCCCAGGGCCAGGCGACTGAGAGGACTCCATGCACAGTGGGTGCTGGCAAGCAGGGCAACTCACCATGTAGCTGTTGGAGACATGCAGGTAGGCAGCCGCACACTCCAGAAGGTAGTAAAAGGCTCTGGCAGCATCGCCCATTGCCACGTAGTGGCGAGCCAAAGGCACAAGCACCGATTCCACGATGGCTTTGCATTCACACGCGCCGTTGTGCTTCCCGTCGGTCTTGCTGGGCAGCTCAGTTGTCTGTTCGCTCTTTGCCAGAAACCGCCCTGCCACACTAGTCAGAGGACAGTTCCCAGGGGAAGAAGAGAGCACAGAATACACGGGCATCACCTATACCGGTCTTTCTCCCCACAGAGACGGCAGCAAAAGCCCTTTGTTCAAAGCAGAGCACGAGGCCACGGGCAGGCGTGACTCATACAGCTGCTTTGTAGGTAGGGAGAGAAAGACAAGCTGGGCTTTCTGTGAAAAGCCTTGTCTGCTCACCCAAAATCCTCCTCCATGAAAGCCTGCTGCTGCTGCAGAGCATCCGCAGCATCTGGAAAGAAAACAGGGGGTTAGACACCTCCTTGCCTACCCCGGGGTAAGAGCTGCTCTCCCTTTCCCAGCGGGCTTGCAGGGATCCTTGCAAGGGTCCTGACAGACTGAGGAAAGCCTGCAGTGGTCGTCCTCACCTCCCGGGCTCATCCCTGGCAGATCTACTCCCACCCGATCCCCAGCACACACCCCTGGCCTCCAGGAGGGCCCGGGCCGCAGAGCATGGTACACGGCATACCCTCAGTGGCGTGGGTCCTACCCCTCTTCAGCTGTTCTCCTGCGAGCACCAAGTCCTCCCAGCTGCGTGAGTCGCCCCGGGCAGCAGGGCCCTGGCAGCTCCCTCCGTCCTGGGTGCTGGTGACGGCGAAGCGGTGGAAGGCAACAAAGTCCCCTTGGCTGCAGCTCTTGCATTTGTGCGCGTGCTGCTCCAGGAAGGCGGCACACTTGCAGTGCAAGGCGACCCGCTGTCTCTCGGGCCACAGCTCGTAGGCAGCCTCTTGCAGCAGCGGGACGCAGAAGGCCAGGACGCCAGACCGCTGCTCCACGGTCGTCTTGCTCAGAGAGGGCCTCTCCACACCTGCAAGGCAAAGGGCCTTTGCATCAACCTGAGCTGGGGCCGGGGCTCAGGGCCGTCCCAGCCAGGGTATGAAAGTCACGCCTTGGTGCACATCCGCGGCAGAGAACGAGCGCTGCTGCACACCAAGCCTTGCAGCACGGGGAGAAAGGGCCCGCTTGCCTTGCTGGTGCTGGCACAGCCCTGGGGACACAGTGCTCAGCTGCACTGCGGGCAGGAGCTGGAGAAGTTGCCAGCAGCCGAAGCAAGCCCTGGCCAGCGCTTTCTCCCCGCTCTTGGCAAGGCAGTCCCCAGCCTCCTGAGCTTCCCGCCCTGGGCCACAGGGGAATCAAAGCTGAGTAAAAGCCTGCCGAAGGCCCCGGGGCACTCTGGAGGCCATCTTTGATCTGGACGCTGCAGGCGGCTGGGAGAGGATGCCAGGGATTCCACAAGCCCTCCCATGCCTGCGCTATAAGCAGCGCTTGGAGGCAGGGGAGCAGAGGCACTTGGGACGGCTGGTGGGGGCTTCCCGCCGGTGCAAAGCTCGTGTGCTTTGAGATTGACTTGTAAGATCTTTGAACAGCCCATCCCGAACAGCCATGCCTGCCTGAGCTCCACCCACCCATCCCCGGGGGAGGCGGGGGAAGCGCACCATGCCCTGGGGAGCCCCCCCGGGACACAGCTGGGAGCTCCCTTGCCCACCGTACTGCTACCACTTACCGCTTTCTGCCTGCAGAGAGGTGGCTGGCCCCTCGGTAGGATCTTGGACATCTTCTGGCACCTCTGTGTTTTTCAGCCACTTAAGGATGTTGTCGCTCACCAGCTCGTTCAACAAGCAATTCATCCCGTGCCTGACGCCAGCGGGAAGGATGTGCGACAGCAGCTGGGTGGTAAACACTGGCCCGATGACAGCTGCAAACTTCAAAACCATCTGCTTCACCGGCTTCATCCCGTCCAGCTGAGCCAGCGCAATCTCTGTCAAAAAGAAGCAACGCGTCTCTCTCTTGCCTGTTCCCCATGCTGAGGCTGGAGAGGCTGGAGAGGCTGGAAAGTTTCAACACGTGAAACGGGGTAGACTTTGGCCTCCTCTCCTCGGGACTGCACCTGCTGGGCAAGCGCAACCCAGGGTAGGCGTCTTCAAAATGGCTCCGCTCCTGTTGGAATCGCAGGCCACAAGGCCTGGGGAAAAGCAAGACGCGCAAACAAACGCTCCCCCACCAAGGGTGAGGAGGGCAGGATCCAGCAGGTACGTGCGCCCCACGATGCGCCCTACCAGATCTGGAGTAGTGCGCACGGAGAACAGAGAACTTTCCCCACATCAGAGGTGGACTCAGAGCTCCCCACAACAGTTGTCTTAACTTGGCCAGACGATACTATTCCTTTCTTTTGGTTTTCTTCTTTTTTTTTTGGACCAAACAACTTAATAGCAGGA
>NW_008823732.1:0-2815 GCF_000699105.1 Pygoscelis adeliae | reverse complement strand
CTTATCGGGATCTACTTGTTATTTTATTCTCAAGAACAGATGAAATAGCACTACCAGCAGAGAATCTGACAATAACTTCAGTTGCGTGCCCCTTCTCCCTTCTGCTCACGTCATTAGCGATATTGTTCTAATAGAGTAACAATAATTAACGTGCACATCTTCACAGATGAGCCAAACAGCCCCAAGTGAAAACAAATTTCAATAATTTACACTTTCACACTTTCTGTGATTTAAATTAGGAGCATGGTGATCTCTGGCCAAGAAAATCTTAGCTCTAGACAAGTAAAATAAGTTACTTGAGTGGCTGGAATTAGCAAGTCCCACATACTGTTGTCTTTTTTAATTTTCCACCTCATTAGCATCTGCAAATGAGTATGTAAGGCTGAGCCTGCAGAAGTCATACTCTTTTGTTATTAAACAGATTTGCTGCTAGCAATAACTTGCTCTCCTAATGCTGTTTTGCAGATATATGTGTATTTACCCCCAAAATACGACGATATGGATAACTTGCAGAGTTGTGTAATCAATACATGTGTCCTGAATTTGTGGGACACTTACAGCTAGCCCTTCCAACTCAGTGGCATCTGTATTAAGAGCTCTAAGTTCTAAGCAGTTTCTAGTAAGTAAAATTTAGTTAAAAAAATCAGTGAACCACTGAAAGACGGAATTTTCTTACTCCAAACTACTAATGACCAAACGTCAAGAGAAGATTCTTCTTGGGCTAAGCACTTCTGTTAAGCTTTATATCAGATATCACACAGGTCGATAGTTTTTCAGCAACGTTCTCCCAAATGATCTAATTTGAAAGTAAATGTAAGATAGTTTCCTTTGCAGTTCCTGCCTGCAAAGGGCTCGGTGAGTTTTGTTGATACAGAAATAAAGGTGGGACGTGATCCTTTAATAAATCCAAGTACCAACTATATATAGTCTGTATAATATTATCCCACCATGTATGGACTATAATCCCGTTATAATCATTGAATGGGTCACACAGAGTCATTGTTATGGGACTGTAATTTAACTGTTGGATTCCAAACCACCATTAGCTATCATTTGAACTAATGCGAAGCTGTGTTCCTGTCAAAGTGTAAAAGGGCCATTTCTCAAAGCAGGGCAAGTTTGGAGACACTTTGTTTAAACTGCATCCAGCCATTCTGTTAATGTGCCTAACCGGTCCCTATTGCCATACTCATCCTTGCTAACTGCTAGTAACATATGATGACAAATGTAGCATTATATAAATCCTTCATAGTTTTTATAACATGCCTTTCTTCGTTGTCCTATGATGGATAAAATTTGTTTTCTCCAAAAGTTTTCAATGTCAGAACTGGTTTTCAGTTCTCTTAAAACTGCTGTCAGCCGCATCTCTCCCAAAATCCAAGTCCATTTGAAGAGGATTAAACAGCTTGACAAACCAGAAGGAAGAACTTGACCTTTATGGTTTTGACTGTTCTTTCTTAATGCCATCACAAAGCAAAAATAAACAATATCTGATGATGCTCACACATCAGGAAAGACTGGAAAATGGCATTGCTTAGACTTGACATTTTGAGTGGCAGATGGGATAACAAATAATTTTTCCCCATCTTTTCTTGTCAATATTTAATTTAAAGCACTGAAGCTGATAAATATAGTGCATTTCAGTTCCACAAAATGCAAATATCAATATGCTTCTCTGGCCTAATTGCTAATATGTTGACAAGAACCGAATCATAATTTGACATGAAAACAGACTTTTTTCCCCTATTTTGGTACAGTGAGCATAGCATATTATAGTGCTGATAAAAATCAGTATCTCATTGTCAAATATTCTCTGTGATGTTTTCAAAACATCCATCTTTCAGTAGTTTGAGATATCTCTCACTGAGTTGAGCACCCTGCAAACCCATGGCACCAAATATGTTTCTAAGTTAATTGCTCTGACTTATGAACCCCAAATGTTTTAAATTTTAATTCAAACATGAATGAAGTCAACACCCAGTCTGTACAATAGGTATATGACCTATGTAAATATAAAACAGTTAACTGTGCATATATTGTTCTAATTCTAGTAGCTGCATAGACCTGTGTCATCACTTATTCCTGCTAATTAGGCTTGCTCTTTCTATCAGTCTATGGATTGTCTACAGGGCCTATGACTATACAATTAAATTCTTCCCCTGTCATCTCCCAAGCGTCTTCCAGTAGGTTTTGGAAATGATTTACCCTGTGTTCTGCATACCCTCTGCTGAATACACTTTGCTATTAGTTAAGCAGCATCTCTGAAGGGCTAAAACCAAACACTAGGAAATGCAAAGTATATGGATTTGGCTTGAACTGAAGATTAGCTGAAGCTGGGGCCATATGCAATTCTTAAAAGTATTTAAGCACCTAAAAATGAAAGGAGGCATTTAGTAGATTTAGTAGATTTAAAATCCCAGTAGGAGTATTTAAGCACTGCTAAAAATCCCACAACTTCTACGTCCTATCTTTTACCTGGTGGCACTCTGGAGTGCCTGTACAACTTGGAAAATTGCACCAATGAGAGGGTTTTATTTAGACACATGAACGTCTTGTATCAGTAATAGCTACAATGATAGAATTGTAATCGATGTATAATTGATCTAAATCTTGCCTTCAGTCATAATTTGCTAGGAACTTTTTACTTTGGTCCTTCTTTTTTACCAGTAATTTCACAGAGTATAAATATATGAAATAACATGCATATATGGACCATTAGAGTTAAGTTTGACACAACTGTAACTGAAACTGCTTGGAAGCCTTCAGGGAAAGCTGAATGAAATCTTTACTATGTTTCCGTATTGTCCTTTTTTTT
>NW_008823731.1:0-2683 GCF_000699105.1 Pygoscelis adeliae | reverse complement strand
AACAAACAAACAACGTACAGTGTGTTGAAATGTAGAATGTAGTCTTGCTCTTACCTAGAGCACGCTGAAGAATAGTCTCTTGGGCAATAAAACAGTCTTCCCCATCTAAGAACAGCTTCTTTACCTGGTAATCATCCCAAGTAGCTGGTGAAGTCCTTAAGATCTGATCTGGACAAATGCTGCTTCAAATACAGGCCTATAACCACACAACCACCACGAGCGGTCGCCTCACAGTGACAGAGGGCTCTCCATTACAGCAAGAGCTCTCCCCATCCTGTGCTTAAATTCAGACTTTTGCTGTGAGACCGTTGCCTTCAGCTACACCTCTAGTTATTTAAAGAAGCTATGCTTCATTAAGTCCTTTCTGAATACACATTCTTGCTGTCTCCAAACTTTACTTCAGGTGTCTTCTCCCCCCAAAGGAATGATCTGAACACAAGTATGTTATAGCTAGAAGTGATACCGTGCCAGATCTGTTTAAGTTCACTCACAGGGAACTGGAAATAAACAAGTAGGAAGTCCAGGCTGTAATGACTGAAAGCTATCCCTTTAACTGCTCTACTCTGCAAAAATGAAAATTGGAATGGGGAAAGTCAGAAGGAAAGAGAATGACAAGAATGCAAATGAATTGGCTATGTCAAAAAACAGGTCACAAGGAATGCTAGCATCCAAGGTAAGACTCTGTAAAGGCTGTTGACTTTGTCCATGTTGCTGGTGCTCCTCGAGCGTGAAAAGAATAACAGTGGAACCATAAACCTATTTTAGAGTAGGGAACGCAAGGCAAAAGCAGTTAGCTGCTACTAACATACACACCTGGTCCTTTCACTTCAGTGCAGATCTTTACGTTTGGTTTGCCATTCTGGGGATCCTGCCCCTCACTGTAACCCTCGCCAAAAAAAGTCATTGTAAAAGAGGTTCCATCCATCTGTAGTGGACAAGACAAGCATGGTCACCAAAACAGCAACTCACTCATATCAGGCAAGCACAAGTAGTAAATGTAAGCATCTGTTATGCCAGATACTATGATCCATCTAAACATGAGAGTAGTTATTTTGAGTTATTGCTTAAAAGGAACAATCTCATCTAAATTTTTTGACCACTTCCACTTTGTTGGAACTGTTATTGTTCTACAGCCCATTTATTCTCTCCATGCTTTCAGTCCTGGGTTTTTGCTGCTCAGTCTCCCTCTGTCATCACCTTTGACAGACTGAGTGCTGTGAGCCATCCATGTAAATACATCAGACCCAGCAACATGACCCATTTTTTCCTCACGTGAGTTCCCCGTACTTTGATGTCTAATAGCGGAAGGCATGAGTATTTAAATATCCAAAGCTATGTGAACAGGCACACACAATGTGCATTTAGAAACTATTTCTCTGAGACTAAGCAGTTGACGCTAGATTACTATTCCACCGTTACTATAACAGATTTATTCGATAACTGTGATGGAAAACAGTCAGTTACCTGTTTCTGGGTTGGTCCTTTCCTTGTGAAGCGTCCAGCAGAGAAAAATTCCGGGTACTACAGAATAAGCGGGGGGTGGGGAGAAGACAAAAAAAGACCAACAGTGAACTAGAGGAGAAAAAAAAATCTCCAAACACTTAATTCTTTTGTGTTTTGAACACTTACTTTTGTCAGAAGTTTTCTTCCAAAGCTAAACTTCACCAGAAGAAGAAATAAAATGCCGGCAAACATCAGCTTGATAACAGAGCCAAGACCACCTATGTTCACATAAGCGCCATACTGCACCTGAGGCAAACACGTTTTCAGCGATAGAATTTACATTAAAATTTTTGCATCAATGCATTTGTAAAAATAAACCTACCCCCATATTAGGATGCAATTGATATAATAGATAGCTGTTTAAATAGGGCCTTAAACAACTGTCTGAGTTCTAAACAGCTCTCTGAATAATGCTTCATGTTGTAACTCGTTATGAGAAGACAATATAACCGCAGAATGGCGAGGGAGCGAGCATGGTAAACAAGAGTGGAAAACTTTAAAGAAAGATGCACTTTGGCATCTGATTTCAGGCTTCTTTCCCAAGATCTTCCTTTCCTCCTCTCTTTGCTTTAGTTTAAGAGAAACTGAGGCCTTACTTTAGAATTCTGGAATAGCAATGGCAAGCCTTTCTCAGTAGTAGTTTCCAAGTATCTTTTTAGAGCACTCTCTCACCTCCACCTCTTAACTGATGCCTGTGATTCCGCACAGCTGTTACACAGATTGTTGGTGCCGGTCTCCTCTCAGGAAACCATGGAAAACAAAAACTAAACACCAACTTTTCCAGCACCACCACTTCACATCATTGCCTTTACTCTGCCCACCAGCGACCCAAGCGTCAAAGAAGTCTCCAGATAGAAGCGAGCAGCATAGGAATTTGTTACCAGAATGTTTACTACACTGTACTGATACTGACCTGACTGTAGTTATAGAGACTACAATTACGATGCTTTTAGAAGCTCTATTGATGCAACAAAAAAAGCCCCTGCACAGGAACAGAATTTAAGGTATTCATCAGTCCCGAAAATCATGAAGCCTACTTTTCAAATATTTCTGTGACTCAAGGTTTGCACTCCCTACAAATACATACCCAGAAATCAGACAGCATGAGAACCTTACAAGAGACTCTCGTAACTCTTATGCTAGCAGCAATAAGCAAGCTCATCAGGCAGAGTAGTATGAA
>NW_008823730.1:0-2872 GCF_000699105.1 Pygoscelis adeliae | reverse complement strand
TTTTTTTTTTTCTAAATAATAAAATGACAAGGGGGAAAAACCAATTATAGAAACAAGGCAACCTGCTCTTAAACTGATTACCCTAGATGTCAAAATGGTCATATTCACTTTTACTAAACATCTTTCCAGCAAAGCAAATCCACTCTGTTCTAGACCAAGTGTCATATACAAGTGTACATATGCAAATATGTACACTTCAATCTACAGACTGGTGTTTGATCAATTTATACAGTCGAACGGCTCACTCAAACTCTTTGCGCTTTGAGGTTACATGTCCCAGAATGTACTGAGCTTGTTGGCATTTGGGAAATTAAATT
The DNA here is from genome assembly GCF_000699105.1 of Pygoscelis adeliae. NCBI lineage: Eukaryota > Metazoa > Chordata > Aves > Sphenisciformes > Spheniscidae > Pygoscelis > Pygoscelis adeliae. The sequence goes on along the minus strand of NW_008823730.1, from coordinate 2,555 downwards.
TAGAAAAACGTATTACTTCACAGTTCTTTCCTCTAAGTTACTAAAATATTTAGGTGTAAGATATTCTACATCTAGATAAGGGGATAAATCAAAGATCAAGACAATGAACTTCCATTCAACACCAGCCCTTCTCTGCACCTTTCATCTCCTTATCAAAACACGGAGAAGAGATGAGCCTTGAGGGAAGCAAGCCCTGGAGGGAGACAGTCCGAGTCTGCTGAAGTATGCAAGGAGACCGCGCTACGATGATCGCATGTAGCATTTGAGTGTAGCAAAAACCATCTTTCACTTCTAAATTAGAAAATGCTGAACTCAAATAACTTCGCAGAGCAAAATTGGAAGTGCAAGATTAAAATAAGAAGAGACAATTTTAACCAGGAGAAAGATCTGGAAATCTGTCCAGACCTCATAGTCTTTTTTTTTCTACCTTAAAGATGTGCCGGTGGAAAAAACGGAAGGCTAACCCTTCTCCTCTACTGAAGCATAGCAATCATCTGGGCCTCACCAAAAGTTCATTTCAGATTTTGCACACGGTGGCCCCCAGTTCTGGGGAGACTTCAGGCTCCACATAACTCTGCATTTGAAAAAGCTCTCTAATTGAGGGCTGTTGACGTATTTAAGGTTAAGCAGGAGCATACTGCCCAGTGTGGCACCCCGGGCTCAACAGAGCTGCGGCACCCAGCCCACAGAGTGCAGGGTGCAGTCGGAGAAGCCAGCGCTCCTCCAGGGCTAAGGTTAATGCTGCAGTTTATCACATAATAATTTGCATTCTGATGGCGCAAAGGTAAACCACCCGATATCCCGGCCAACACCATGAAGCAACAGGCATTCTCGGTATGGTTGTTTTTTATGCGTGTGCACATTTGGGATTTGAAATTTATTTTTTATCAGATTTAGCAGAAGGATGGCCTTTGCCAGAACATGATGGAAGGGTATGTATGGAATGCAATCTCCAAATTACAATGCCTGTCATAGTTTAGAGTATAATTACTTTACATCAGAGTAAAATATCATGAACTAATCTCCAAATCTTAGTGAGCAATGCTCTTTGGTAAAACGTATATTCGCAGTAAAGATCAACACAGAGAAACTGTGGCAATAGTTGCAGCTGGGGGGGAAAAAAAGGAACCAGGTGATGCCATATAAACTCTTGTTCATAATTACCTGTAATTATTTCACAAGGTTAACTAATATTTTAGGAATTCCTGCAAAAAGAATGTATTACATACTTTTGAAACATTTCTCTTCTGGACTGAAGATTTCATTCTGCCTCGTAGTCTGAAGGAAGTAAGTGGCAGTGAGCGAAAGGAAACCTTCGCTGGCCTCACTTACTGGGGTTTAGGCAAAATAAACAGGGTTTAACTCTCAAACACAGAAAGGACATAGTTCTCTTTTTCCCTTTTAACACAGGTTTTCTTTGTTTAACTAAAACCATTTATTTCAAATCTGATGGAGATACGATTGTAGCACATTACCCATGCAGAGCTTCTCTCCAGTAACCCCAAAATGTTATGAGCACTGTCCAAACAAAGGAGGGCACATCCCTTCCTAGGAAGGATGTATTTTAGTGTGTATACAAGTCCTAGCTTGATCCCACTGAAATCTAACCTGCGGTGCTGAAAACTTATTTTGCCATCAATTCCGATGGTAACAGGCCCTCGCAGACAGATCTGTTGCTGATGCACGAGCAGGTGGCTGCCCCGCACTGCCCTGCTCGCTCGCCATGGAGCACCAACTTGCTTCTCTGCACAATCCCATCACACTCAGAGATGGTTTTCAGTCCAACTCTCACTTGCCATGAGAAAAAGGTGTCTGAAATGAAGCCTAAGAGCCCAGTAGTTACTTCAGTAAGGCTGACTCCCTGGTAAACCGAATGGAAGAGCTGTGGAACAAGTCATTTACAATTAAATAGTTTTGCACATCTCAAACGGCAACTGGACCTGTGCTATAATGTGCATTTGTGTACACATATGCTTAATGATAATGTGGTTCACGCTCCTTTTTTATTCCTACATTTCAACTTTAAAATTGTGACTGCTGTTCTGGCACAAAAATGAAATGCACTAAGGCTGGTGCTGAAGCATCTAAGGTCGGTACTGGTCTTCTGCAGAGAAACCGAGCTCCTCTGCTGTCCTTCCCAAACACTTCTGCCCTGAACACAATAAACCTAAAAGAAGAGATACTGACCGCATCTGCCATTGCAGTTGCCCAATGGCCCAAAAGGCCTGATCAGATGTTGTGGAAGAGCATTTTCTGGCTGCAGTTTACAGGAATCTTGAATTCTGCCTGCCTGCCACCCACTCACCAGCACCTCCCAGACAAGTCTGTAAATACTCTTTGTGATCGAGGGGGGCTGAAAGACTGGAAGTCAGGATTTTAAAAGGGTGTATTACAAGTTACACTGTAAAATATGGAGAAGGTACAACATAGCCTAAGGTCTACAGCTACTGTTGGAAGCCACTGCCCGTGCAACTGCAGTTGTTTTGCTGTAAAACATGTGAAGAAAAGAAACGATGGTTAGACAGGTGACTTTTAGAGGTCCCTTCCAACCCAAA
>NW_008823729.1:0-2847 GCF_000699105.1 Pygoscelis adeliae | reverse complement strand
CCTGGATAATTCTGAATTGGCTTTAACCTTTAATATTCACTTGTGAAAAATTAAGATTAAATTAACATCTAAGAGTTATTCCAAAAACATTAATTTAATTATCGTCTAATTAAGTAAATGTAGCCACAAAAGCTGTACTGTCTACAGTATATTTTATACAGTAGGAAATGAAGCAGAATTACACATCAAGAATTTCTAGATTTTAAAGGAAAAACACAACTCATTTTGTTTGGATAGAAATAAAAGCTGAACTAAGATTAAAATCAGAAAAGAATATGATGGAATATTATGCTTACAAACTGTACACAAATCATCCTTCCAATTAATGGAATGAATACACTACAGAATCAGTCTTGGACTTGCTTTCTAAAAAAACTATGATCAAAAGTTACTCAGTAGAAAATAAGGGCCAGCTCTTCTCAACTATGCAAATCTAAATTAACAGTAATAACTTGTTTTATGACTCTTACTGACTTATGTTAAACAGATTATTCTAGCTGAAGGCCAGCACAGACATCTAGTCCATCTGATTTAAAACATCTATATTAATCAGCCTAAACAGAGTTTTAAAAAATGCATTAACGACTAAATCACTCTTATGCAGAGGAAGAGCAGAATGTCAGGTCACTTGCATAGGTTTCTTTTAAGAAGTGTAATGAGGAAGCAATGGGTCAGACCTCCCATGAGGCATCCTTTGTGTGATGTGTGAATCCAGAAATAAGGTAGCTCTACAGGTGCCTGAAAGGGAGTTTTCACATTTTCTGTTACTTCAAAAGAATGTAATCACACAGAAAACACTACAATAAACTAGAGTAGTATGTAAGGTTCATGAATAGTTTCAGAACAACTCCAAGCTCTTCATGAACAAACTGTTGTACCTGAAGTTGCTTCCACTTTAAAGGGAATATCAGAAGACCTTGAATCAGCTGGGAAGTTATTTCAGGAGACTTTAAAATGGCCCTACTTTTTTTTTTTTTTTTAAGAATTAAAGGAAAATGTATGTTTTAATTGTTATTTTTCAAATGTAATTTCATCAGTTCTGCTTCTGTGATTGAATTCTACCCACTTACAACAGTAAATTGTCAGAGGAAAAAACAGGATTCCTGGAAGAGACACAAAAGAATGATGAAAATGTCCTTATAATCATTCATATAAAAATTTATTTGTTTCTACCAGGTCATGTTTCAACACTGTACAGTGTTCCCTCTTGGCAGTTGCATTTTAGGATATCCGTTTTACATTTAATACATATAATGTTGCAAATAATGAGTGGTTTGTCTTTGCTATAGTTTGCAATTTTATTTAGAAAACACACGTATGTTTTAAGAGGTCAATATTTTAAGAACAATACAATTTCTCTCCCTTGATTTTTTTTTTCTTTAGGTTCTTTTATGCCATATCAAATATCCACATCCCAAATCCATTTAGACTTCAACATATTATTTGAAAAGCACTACTCATGTGTCTGTGTCTGTGTCTGTCCCCGGCATGCCTCAAATTACTTGAAGGTAAGATGCACAGAAAATATTTCTCCAGGGAAATGAATCTTCTGAAATAATCACCACTCTTTATTTTCCTCACTGATATTAACAATTACTGGTGACTTAGATCTACTTGTAAATATATACGTCTCATTCCTGAACTATCACAGAAGATTATTCATAAACTTCTGAAAAGTTTATAATCTTGTTAGTCTCCAAGAATTTTTAATTCCACCAGAACAGACAATTTGCCCTCAAAGCCAGAAAACTCACTTCAGTAAAGGATACATTCTTCCTTTGTCTAGTTTAGTTTACGTAGTGGTACTTTAGTTCACAGTACCTTGGATGATTTGTAGTCACCCACGCTATTGTGGGGAGAGTTTTGTTTTTAATTTGGCTTTTTAGCAAACTGCCTTAGTAGTAGTTTAGAAATCAACCCAACAGATATTTGTTTGTGCAAAGTGGAGCCAAAGAAGATGCTGGGAGGACTGTTCTACAATAGAGTCAATAGCTCCCTAATGAGAGCAGACAAGAAACTAAAGCTCATGAACTGAAACAGAAGTAATCAGGGTTTCAATTTCTCGATAGTAATATTACAAGGAGAAACGGGTCTATCTTTTGCTTTAGCCAAATACTCCATTTTACAACTGAGAACAGCAATTTCCTTGAGCCTGTCACAAAAAGACTTGTTTTTCAGAAACTTATATTTTTCAACTAGCTTTTCTAAGAACCTAAATCTTCAGCTTTAACCTGCCACATGGCATTATTTTTAGCTCAAAACTAGCACTCAAGGTTTGCTGAGCACCTAAGAGAGTCCTAAAACTCACTGCGGATGCGATAAAACTCACATTTTCTTTAATAATGCCAGACCAGTCATTCAGGTATAACAGCAACTATTCTCACTGCTGAGCCCTTTTTTTCAGCTTTGCTTAATAGATACTGAGAAAAAGTAGGAATGTGATCCATGGGATCATCTATCCTTAATATTAGTTTTGCTCAATATCAAATAGAATGAGACTCATGGACAGGCTTATTAATTCCTTACAGGAATTAATTAAGATTGCATAATTTTTATCATAACCCTATTTTCTCCCATTGCTTGTCTTCTTGTATTCAATAATCTATCTAGAAACGTAATGTTGCTATTCTTTATGACAAGGTATAAAACCTAGTCACCCTATAAGATGCCTAGGAACCTAGCATACTGAGAGTAATGTATAATTAACAAAGTGTTATATCAGTGTAAGTTTCTGCAATTATATTTTTCCAGAAAAGAGTTCAAAGCAAAATAATGATTCTTAATATCCTTTGCTAGTTTAGCTATCAATCACATCACATCATGAGGGGATCGAGTGCACCCTCAGTA
>NW_008823728.1:0-2862 GCF_000699105.1 Pygoscelis adeliae | reverse complement strand
AAAAAAAGGTTCATGTCAGCTTGATTTCAAACTGTCACCTCAAATCCTTAAACTGTGGTACTATTTCTAGCCATTTGTTACTAGTCACACAACGGGACTGACACAAGGAGTTGAGATGAAAGGGGGAGGAGTGAAAGATTGGTACTGGATGTCTTGCTGAGAATGCTGATTTGTGAAACTATAGAAAAATAACTGATTTATCTTAATTGTTCTTTCTTTTTTCACTGCAGAATTTAAATAATGATCATTTGCACAGTGTATCAAGTACCTGCTTTAGAACTACCAAGTGTGGCAGACAGATGTGCAGGATACCGAAGGTGAGACTATTGGTCAAGCAAACCACCCAGAAATGGTTGCACGCTGTCTCTGTCTCAAGTGATATTCACTCTAGGTGAAACTCAGGCATTACGCAAAAAGGCAGCACGCAAGTTTTCCCAAGACTTCTAGACATTCGCAAGACTGTGCAAAAAGGATCAATGACACGAGGAACAAAGCTGGGCATGCTCAGCTCCTCCGGGCCTAATGAAGCCATCCGGCACGGCCACATCTAGAAACAAGTCTCAGTGGAGGCTGTCAGGACGTTAAGTGGAAGGAGTGGGCAGGGTGTTTAAAATAAACAAAAGGAGATTGGTTTTTCACACAATATGTAGTAACACGGTAAAACGACTTGCTGCCGGCTGTTGTGCAGTTTGGATGCTCATATGGGTTGTATGTGTTAAAAACACAGCCAGGCAGGTTTGTGGAAGAAAATTCCATTGAGGGCTGCGGAAGTACACAAGCCATAATTCAAAGGAGGTTGCAAGCTCGTTCTGCACAATTACAATTACACTGCTTCCCCCTCTCTCGTGCTGTCCTTAGGCACTCAGTGCAGGCGTGGCCGGAGAGAAGATAGTTGGCTAGATGGTGCTTTGGTCGCTCATAGTTCTGACATTTTTAAGACAGTGAAGCAGCTCTAAAAATGTTTTTGTGCTGATACAGGTACAGACGTGTCTCACCGTCTCCCAATTTCTAATTGTCCTTTAGGACTTAGATGTTTGGACTTTACGCCATTCTGGTTTACTTGAGTCCCGATGAGTGTTTACAGCCCATCAAACATCATAGATGCTGCCAAAAAATATCTATTTCAAAATGGTTATTTCTGATGTGTATAAACACTTATCAAACTAAAAATTTCATAGGGGAAACAGAAGTTTGTTATAAAGCAGAGTTCATTACATCCACAACTATCTCAAATGCATTCTTGCAACTGAGACTTGATTAGTTTTTCAGCCTGGATCTTTTTGAGACCACACAAATTTCTGAAGCATGAACCAGAAAATACAGGTTAAAAGATTGTGATTAATATCTTCTTCTATAAACCTCTCAACATCATATGATAGAGGAGAACCACCATGAAAAACAAAAATAATAAAGGTTCACCTGCTAAGCTGTCAGACTGAAACTTTAGCTGCCCAAATAGAATAGGTTTGGGTTTTAGTTTGCAATGATGAAGAAACCTCTAAGTAAATGCTGATGTTTCATCATTGAAAACAACTGAAAATGTTATCACAATATTTTGAAATGCTTTCCAACCTTAATGGGGAATTAATGTATTTACAGCACTCTGAAATTACATTTCAAGCACAAAAGGTGTAACTTACTCAAACTAAATCCCCAAGGTACTGAATGGCAATTTTGTCCAGCTGGAAAATGCTATTAAAGAAAAGTGAGTGATTTTCAGTGTCCTTAAAGACAAGCGTGTCTTTCATATTCTTAAAAACAGAATTAAAGTTTTTGCAATAAAGTTGCAAATAAAATATTAACTTTATAATGTAGTTCCTTTGGGTTAAACTTGATTAGCTACAGATACTGGAGCACAACAGCAGTCTCATTAGAGGTGTGAAAGAACACATACATAAGGAGTGAAAAGTCTGTGAGCCCATCTGCTGCTTTTGTGCTTTAATATAAATCCATTTGACTGATAATGTTAATGTTATGTAGGCATAAACAGATGAGAATTTAGCTATATGGAACTAAAGATAAAATGTGTTGCTTGATAATATAATTAAGTATTTACTAAAGAGATGCAGGTACGTAACTTTCCAAAAACTGGAATACAGTTTAGACAAAGAAACACAACTATCTTTGATAGAAAACCTCTGAACAAAAATCTGCCAGAAACTATTTAAGAATATCAGCTTCCAGTCACATCAGAAGCATTACAGGAATATTGATGTGACTGTTACTGAATATAATCTGTGTAAATTCAGATGCACAACTGTATATCCAAATATAAAAGTTTAATACATTTAAATAAATTAGAGGAAGAATAGAGATGCTTTTTTCTAAACAGTCACAACTTCTAGTTTACAATTTTAGAAAAATTATATTTGGACTATTCCTAGTCAGAATAATATAGTATTAATCAAACAAAGTTACCTGACAGACTGTGTGGTTTAAAGTGTATTTAATGTCTTACATGGCATTAAATCACCCAAAACTGATGACCATAATTTCACGATTATACTATAACGTGCACGCAGATGGATAGCACTTTGGTGGCTGTCCACTTCTGAAACTTTTGTTAGGCATCTGTCTGTGTTTCTAAAGAACCAAAAATAACATTTAAAAATGTGGTCGTAAGTGACCTGCTGAGGATCACAACAGTCAGACCTGTGCAAGTGGAGCAGGACCCAGGAACCAGGCCCAGTGACAACCCATGGATCTTTCTTTAAATTCATTCAATAAAAGAAAATTGGATGAAGACTTTCACTGCATTGCAAAGATGTTCAAAAAAGAGGGTAGTTTTTAAAGATTTTGTAAAATTTTTATTTATTTATTTATTTATGTAATAACAGCCACTGGATTTAAAAAAAAAAACAC
>NW_008823727.1:0-2687 GCF_000699105.1 Pygoscelis adeliae | reverse complement strand
CCGACTGAGGTTAAACCACGACATGGTGGCTGCCCATTTCCGTGACTGATGCTCCGGAGCACTGGGGGGAATCGAGGAATGCTCAGGAGTGTTTCAGCACTTGTATAATTTCAGTCAGTTCTCTGTTACCTGTTCAGATTATCTGGGTTACCTGTTACCTCCACATTCATGGTATCAAAAGCTTTTTTCCAACAAGGTTTATTATCCTACTTGGAGCTGTGTACTGCCGCCTTAGAGCCAAGAGTCCAGTGTGTGGGCACTTTGGTGGTGTCCCTGGAGACAGCTTGTGTCTAGCCATGCCAGTCTGAAGCTGCCTGCAGCTGAGGGTGCCTCCTGTGCACCCTCTCCTCATGGATGCAGGTTATAGGAGGCTTACGAGGTTAGTCATAGCATTGTGTGAATGCGTGGATCTGGTTCAGCAAACCTTCCTGTTGGAGCGATGAGGAGCACGGTGCAGAGATGCCCAAGAGATTGTGTGATGTTTCTGGACTACTTTTTCCAGCACCCTGTGTTGCAACCTGGACACAACACGGGAGAGAAACTGGTCATGAGCATTTGCAGGGCACTGTGTCTGACCTAGTAAACCTTCCTGCAGCATTTGGGAAAGCGGTACTGAGCTTTATGTGTACACACTCCCTTGGCTTTGAGGAAGCCAGCCTAGACCTGGCACCCCAAGAGCTAAACTGAAACTGGAGTGCTGGTTGAACCTGAGTTAATTCCTTGAAAAGGCACTGGGGAATAGGTGTTGTTTACCCTCATCCCTTTCCAAATAGTATTTGACCCATTAGCCACATTTGACAGAGGGAAGAGCACATAAGAACAGCCGTACAGGGTCAGGCCAGAGGGTCAAATAGCCATTATCCCAGTTCTGACAGTTACCATAGATCTAGGGCATGCCTAGGGACTAGTAAGAACATGCGAGTGGACATTATATTCCCCCCAAGTACTGTCTGAGCCTCCAGCTTTTTTTAGCTCTGGAGACTTCCTAAGCTGGACATGGCTTCTCTGTGTTCAGTAGTGCTCTGTGCATCTCATTGCAAAGTGCAGATTCCTTTAAATTTGTGGAAGTAGCCTGCCAGATGGACAGGAGTGCCCTAACCGAGGGAAAAGGTTGCAGGTTAAGCTAATGCCTTAAGATCTTAGGAAACCACCGCAGGGAAATTGTCAGTTGGGATGTGAACCTTTCGCATGTTAAGGTCAGCCCACCATGAAATTCAAATGAGTAGGAAACAAGGGTGACTAATTTCCAGAGCTCTTAGATTTACTTACTGTTACGTACTATTCAAGCTAGTAATATTAAAACAAAGATTAACTTCTTGGGACTTGGAGAGAAAGCGTTATGTTCAGTAGAGAGATTTTTTTAGTTATTTATTAATCAGCAGTCTTCTATCCATCCAGCGTTCTGAGAGAGATGAGGCTCACATGTTAGATAACCCAGCTAGATACCCTAACCTGAACAGTGGAGAACCTGCTAACTTTTGAAAGGGGTGGTGGAGTTCACCTGACGTTCACCTCAGTCAAATGTTTCATAGGTAGGCAGCACTGCTCAGTATGGTCTGTGCAAAGGCTGAATTATGGGTCATACTGGGGAAACTTCTTCGAAGAGCTAGGGCTTTTAATTTTCAACAAGAAGTTAAACTCTTCAGAAGGAGCAGAACTACTGAAGCTCTGAAGTCGTCGGGTGTGCAGATGAACTTGGATGAGCACATTATTCCTTGGAAGTGGTCCTTTTTTTCCTGTTAACTCATTCTTCTTAAAATCCTTAGCTTGAAAGAGAAAAAGAGCATGCTGTACTGGGCTGATAATAGGAGGGTATCTTTATGGGGACAATCGGTAAATGATTTGGTCAAAGAATAGTAAATAAAAGTAACTTCTAGTAAACGAGGGAAGATTGCGGGTGGTTTCCTGTCTGACAGAGCTGCACTTACTTGGGCCCAGATCTAGAACGGGTTTATGTAATTTCCACTGAAATGAGCCCACGTGGATCTGGTCCTTGGAGATTATCTAGAATAGGAAAAATTGCAACAATTTTAACGATAGCAATGTCAAAACGGCATAACTTCCAAACAGAAATGCTAACAAGGCTTGCATTAATGTAGCACGTCGTCAATGAGTGGTTGTAACATTACTAATCCAAGCTCCCACGCTGTAGATGGGGACAGAGTTACAATCCAAGCACTAAAACCAAAATCTCTCTCAAGGTAGCTTTGAGGTAAAGAAGGCCTTCAGTTTTGTGCACTGTGGTCGCTAATACTGTAGATTCAGGTTTTAAAATAACTTTGCTTGAATGATTATTATTTGCCAGCTGTGGATGGCAGGGCACATAAAGTTGAAAAATGGAAAACCCGATCTTGAAACTACTTTTTGAGTGACTAGGATAAGAGACTTGCTCTAAAACCTTTTGATCAGGGTCCTTTGTCAAATGGACAAAGGACTGCCTAGGACACTTAAAAAAGCCCTCGATGTATGAAAAGCAACCCCATGGAAGTCTGTGTTCCCTAGACAGGGAAGAACTCCTCAGCCATCTTTAGAGGTAGCAGCTGACATCCCCTAGACATAACCCTTATGTCTGATGCCTCTGTAGAGTTAGTGCTGCGTGTGAGGTTAAGCCTGCTTCTTAGTGCTATGTATGTAGCATATAATTCTGTAAGAAATGTTATTTTAATATTTCAATGAATATTAAGCCT
>NW_008823726.1:0-2714 GCF_000699105.1 Pygoscelis adeliae | reverse complement strand
CCATGTCAGAAGGGAATGGTGCTGGCTCAACAGTCTTAAGGATGCCAGGAAAGAAAATGAGGGTTTGGCAGCCTCCCTCCACCGCAGATCACTGCCGCTAAATGCAGACAAGCTGAAGAAGCCAATGCAGTAGTACACTACACAGGTGACAGAGTACCAACAATTGGCTCATAGGACTTTCACCATGGTTAAAAGCTAGGATACAGCCAGCAATGCATGAGAGAAAAAACTTACCTATTTGGCAAGCTTCTGTACTGACTCTCAAGCTTGAAAAGCTTCAACTTCGCTAGGAAAGAGAGGAGTTTCTTGGGCCCCAAGTATATCAATAGTAGTAGTTTCTGGCTGCACTGAGGCAGAGCACTGGCTGGATTTGGCTAGCCCAAAGTTTTGAAAGCCACAGCTTCCAGGCTAAATAAAGCCTTCATCACCCTCTCTTACAGCACAATTCTACCATTTCAGCTCTTTATGCCATCTCATACTGCTTTCACCAAGGCAATAAAAACACGTCTGATTCTCACAGGTGGGGCACAAAACAAAACCAAAATATGGGAAAGTCCCTGAAAACAAGTTCAGAAGGGAGCAAAATGAGTAACAGTGGAAATGTCAAACAGTAAAGTGCTCCATGAACATGAAAGTGGAGAGGAAGTGACATGGCAGCTGGCATGCTCCATGTTATATTCCATGACCTAAGAAAAGAGGACGAGAAATTTGTTACTAGAAAGTGAAAAAATTACAGTCTTAAGTAGAAAGTATGAGTCCATCCAGCCATACCATAAGAAACCATCCAGGTGAACACTCTAAGAAGGAATAGGTGTTTTTAACTTTCCTAACTTTTTCAACTGTTTCACCAAGGACTTTGAGACAATTAATGCTAAACTGAGACTAGAAAAGATAAAAAAACCCTTTTCCCTCTGGTTTAAAGTTCTAAAATTGGAATCTTGATTGCTGCTTCCATTTCTGACTGTGCTATGTATTTCCATTCCATAGAGCCAAGACAATGCTTCCAACGAGATGCTGAGTTAAGGCTGTACATTCAGCTTCACTTTTCTGACCTCAAGGCAAAAAAAGGAAAATGGTACAGACATTGACAAGCATTACAATAGCTGAGGAATATAAGCAACTGCCCTACTACAGCATCCACAATCAAAGCTAAAAATCCACAAATTCAAAATTACAAAGTCTTTTTAAATAAAAAGATCTCACCTTCAACAACATACACCTTAGTCAATGGGAAGTCAATGCTCTTTGCCATTGTTTCAATTTGTTGCTTGAGCTCTCCCTCAGGAAGCGGAATGAATTTATCAAACAAAGGTGCAATATAGTCTGCATAGATTGTAACAAGCACCTGCAAACATGTACAGATATTAAAAACAAGACAAGCAAATGTGTGTTTAGTACTAAAGGTGGAGCATGGGTAAGTACAACAAGAGGGCACAATTTCAGAAAAAACACTTGATAAAGCAGAGTCTTGTATGAAGTGTGATCTATAGCAAGGCTCTCTGTGGGTCATCCCATCTAGGAAGACAACTACTCAGTTTGTTGACAGTCAACAATTCAACAGCAAGATGAGGGTGGGGGCAGGTTAATCTACAATCTACAGTCCTCAGCAGAATTAGCGTAAACAGTGTTTTTGCTCTGAGGGTTCATCAAACCGCAGAAGGCAAAGCCACTGTGACAGCTGGGAGCAGTGGTCTTATCAGTGACAGGCTGTCACTTTCATCCACTTCACCGGTCCTGGAAAGCTCTGAAGTGTTTCATAATGAGCAGCAGAGCCAACTGAACCAGGAGACAGTACCCGCTTCTTCAAATTCCTGCTAACTTGCAAAGCCACAGTCCAAAACAGGCAAGAAATTTCACGTCCCCTATTTTCTTCCCCTTCTCCCACTTGTATGCAGGGCTAAGGAACTGCCTGATGCCTCTGGTCCAGAATGATTAACAGCCACGTCCCAAAAATCACTACAATGCACCTGCATCTCTTCAAACTGGCAGCAGATGCAGCCCAGATGAGAAAGCCAGGGCTGGAATAACACCGTGATGGGAAGAAAAGCTGAACTCCCTTCCCTCACACTCTAGACCTTCACGAACTGATTTTTATTTATTTATTTTAAAGAAAAGGACTGGAGAAAAGTTTAAATTATGGTTAGCGAAAAAGGAACAGGACATGAGAGGCAAATGGACATCAACATTAACTTCGAAGTTATCTTGACAGTTTTTTCCACTGAAAACAAGCACCTTGACTTATGAAAGTCCAATGAAATCTAAAACTAGGGAAACTAACCTTTCCAAAGTCATAGCGAGGTTAAGACAAGGGTTTAAACCTCTGCAGATATTTTGCAGCAAGTGTAGGAGGGTATTTTATAGAGCAGAAATCAGCCGTCTGTTTCAGTCCAGACAAGTGTCTCAGACCATGTAGTATGTGTGGACTAATTTTAAGTTTTTATCTCTGATCTTTGTGTAATCCCTTTATATCAGCAGGCATAACAGACTGGTAGAAGGATGCAACTCTAACTATGATTACAGATTTATGGAATGTGATTACAAACCGGAATTTTTCCCTAAACCAAAGGTTATTTTGCATGTCAAAGACTGTTCAAACCCACACATTAAGGCTTCAAACCATGATCAACACCCTGTAAAGCTGCAATGACTTGCAAGACACCTGAAAAGCACCAATTGTCTGGGCATGCACTTAATCCTCAGGAAACAAAAAAAAA
>NW_008823725.1:0-2832 GCF_000699105.1 Pygoscelis adeliae | reverse complement strand
ATGTCATTGTTTTTCTTCTTTGGGTACCTATGGACAGAGATATTTCTGTTAGGAATGTATGTGACTGAATATAAAATTCCATTTTCACAGGTGATATTTAAATCTGCTCATTATTACTGTTTTTGTCAGTAAAATTTAAGTGGTTGGCTGTCTACAGAAAAGGAGCACAAAAACATTAGCAATTTAATTCTTGTAAATTGGTTTTTAAAACATTGACTATCTCCTACTTGCTTGTCTATATGCTTTTCTCCATATTATTTGGATGTAGTTTGGCAAAAAAGTAAAAGTGAAATATTGATTGTGTGATTGAAAGAGGATAACCGAAAATACTAAGTAGATGTGAGGAAATTTGAAATTTAAAGGAGAGGAAAATCTCATACTCGTCAAATGCAAACTAAAACATTTGTTTGCATTTGGATTTGGCAGGCTATTTTTCCATACACATTAAGGTTTTTATGCCACACCCACCACTTCTCCCATGCACTTACACAAAGATGTGGTTTCTGGAATAGTATCATGAGTGACTTCAGACTAAAGGTCCAAATTTTTTTTTCATTGTCACTTTTGATTGAGTTCAGGCAAACTTCTTTACCCTTTCCAACATGTTCTTCTTACATGCAGGAAAAGTCTCCATTAAAACTGGCTGAGTCCTGTGAATTTGTTTGTGAAATTTAAAGTTTTCTTACAAATAATATTTAATCTAATTAGTAACATAATGAAGTTTTCTTTTTGAAATTTGAAAAATTTAAAAGAGGTAAAGCTTTGTATGTTTTCAAGTTAATCTAAGGTATTCTTATCTTTTTCATTCTTTTCACATTTTTTTCCACATGAAGAAAGGTTAATTTTGAAAAGTTGAAGAATCTAAGGAAACTAGAATAGTACGGCTAGGCATTCAAAATAAAAAACAGCAGAGAAGAAATTAAATTTAGTCAAACTAAATCAATTTAATCAAATAAGAGATAGGGAAGAAGGGGTAAACCAAACATGAACACTTTTTAAAACCTGAAATAACAAACAATTTCTGATTTGAAGTGTTTCATTTCAAACTTATTTTTTAAAAAATTTACATATATCTGATTACATCTATATTTGACTTCACTAAGTGTTTTTTTCAAAGCTAAAGACATTTGAAGAGGTACAACTTTCTCATTTGAAAAACTTGATGCATCTCTCACCTGCTGTAGAGTATCTGTGGCTTAAGATGGCTACCATTTCTGTCATAATGTCTAGACACTTTAACAATGTTTTCACATTGCTTATTAGAAATGAAGGGTTCATTCAGACTATAAATCTTGGAAAAAAAATTCAGTTGGAGTTACATGTCTCATTGAAATTCTACTTTCATGTTTTCAATGTGTAGCTTCTGTATTTTAGTTGAACTCAAGAGTTATACGTTCACAAACAAGTAGACTGGCATCATAGTACAATGTATTGATATTAAGAGTAGCTCACACAAAAAACCTGTTTCATGGTCGTGCTCCTGGGGCAAAAACTTGTCACATCTTTAAGGGACATGCATAATGGCTTTGCACTAGGAGGGTGTAACAAATGTTGCCTACTCATTGTCCAAGCTAAAAGGAAGAATGCTAAATGGGAAAGGTATAATCCTGGTGGCAGCAATGTATTGCCAGTGGGTCAGCCATATACTTCGCAGAGTCAGAGGCTGCTTTAGCAAGCTGTACATCTAGAAAGATCCTTTTGCTGCAACAGGTGGGAACAGAGCATGTCTAATTAACTAACAATTTGCTTATCAAAAGCTGTGGTAAGTGAAGTACTATAAGATTATATGATAATACCTTTGCTTCTCTGTCTGATCTCCACCTGCTCAGAACAGGATGGTACAGATAAATTATTTTTGTTCATGAATATTCTTAGGAGAGATAGATATTGCTCACTGAACTATTTTTCATTTTATTCCTGTAACTAACCTGCTATTATTTCTCATGGCAAATATCAAACTCTTTTGGATGTATTGCATGCTAAAAGGAGTTACCAAAACTGGCAAGATCTTGATGTTATTTTGTGCCATCATATTTTCTCTTGGTTTTAGGCTCCTCTGCAATAGAAACACAGAAAAGCAGTAACAATTCAAATTCCAAAGTCTTCCTATTACTCCTTATATATGTACAAAAGGTTCATGTGTCTGCTGTAGGTGAAGGCTTTTCTATTATTCCCATGTAATTTCCCCAGAGAAAAATACCTAGTTCACTTCTTTTCCTATTTGTTGTGTCACACAACCCCAGAAGCACAGACAGGCCTTGATTCTGTACTTTAAATATGTCACAACATTGCTTAACGTGCTTTCTGCATTTAATTTAATTAGGGTCTTGCTGTTATAATCCCTACAGTTATCCCTGAACATCAGATGGTAAAAGCTAGGTTGTGCTAGTTGGGCCTGGTGTATGGAGTAATGTAACATCTGGCTTGGCAGTATCAGTGCATCTGAGAGCTCAGCACAATGCAGAGCTTATAAGGTCTCTGATATCTAGGTATGGTTCTGCTCCTCTTGCACTACTGAAGTACCACAGTGGGGCTTCATAGCTCTTCTTTCCATCAGTACATAGTTTTTCATAGTGCTCAATGAGATATGGACACTATTTAAAGTATTTTGCCTGTTTTATTGGTTGTGTGATATAGAGCAAGTATTTACATTTTATGTCTGTTTTTGACAGAGGTTTTGGCTTAAAGCTTGTTCGGTATTTAATAATACTAAGTGTGGTTGAGATAGGCACAGTTTTAGACTGTTTGGCATAATGTACTGCCTGGGACAGAATATAGTTATATATATAGTGGTGTTTGATAGAAAATCGGGATGGTAGTTGCTTATGCCCT
>NW_008823724.1:0-2787 GCF_000699105.1 Pygoscelis adeliae | reverse complement strand
TAAAGAGAATACTTTTCGGCATTACCACATTCAGTTGCTGTAGTGTCGACCCAGCTGCTTACATCGCTTCTTGCTGAATGCAGCCTCCCCTACCCACTTGCATGAACTCCACAACAAACTGTTTCCCTGAACTCAGTGCATGTTAAGTGGTCCTCCCAGCTTCTCAGATTTAAGCCCCTTCTCCCAGCTAAATTTGGCTGTCTTCCAATCATCAAAACCAACAAAAGCTCATGTTTCCACAACTACAACCCAAGCATAATTCCAAACCTTAATAAAACGTGCCAAAGGCTTAGGAATACTCTTACACACCTTTTTCAGTAAGCTCTTGTGCTTCCGTTAGAAAGCAGTTTAAGGCTGTGCTAAGGTTGCTCAGAAGCAACTGGCAGTGCTGAAGAGACTGCAATGTCTGTGGGTCAATGAAGTTGCAAGAGCCATCAAACAGCGGAACACCTTTTTGAGAATGAATATTAAATCGTTAGCCTGCAGAGCAATTTCAGAGTTTCAAAGTACACTTAAAGAACCACGTGCAATATCCTATAGCAGCAGATTACTGAACAAGCTCAGTTAGAAAGAATGATTTTATGTTTGCAGAATGACTACACCAGGACTCACATGTTTGGTCCAATTCGTCTTTTGTATAGATCACTTCCTTCCACGTCCACTCAAGAGCAAACCGTAAATTAGCAGCAGAACTTGGCTGCTCTTTAAAAAAAGAGAACAGAAAAGAACTGAATCAACAATTTCAAACTAAAAAATATGTGACATCAAAACAACATAAGAAGTGTTACCTTCAGACGTCCAACGCTTAATGCATCCAGTCAGAAGTTCTAAAGAACCTGCCTGGACAGCAGCTGACAATACCGCTTCTAACTGCTCCTCCTAAACGTAACAGACAAACTAAAATGAGCATCTTACATACTTTCAATACCTGAACCATCAACAGGACATGGTTGTTTCCAACCGTATACTCATTCAGACGTCACAAAGTCAGTTAGTACACATGCAACTAATTCCACATTCTTTTTCTTAATTCTAGCCACGGGCCGGACTGCTTCTTGGTCTGAGGAACACATTAAACTTTTCCTCTGCCAGTTCAACTTACTGAAGGCTGATTCTAACCTTTATTCGCATGCCTCTGCATTGTAGTCTCAGTTTACTGAGTTCCAACTAACTGTTTTCGGTAACATCCTCTGCTATACCCACTACGCGTATTGTGCGTGAAGTTTGCCATCAGGAATGCATGAAGGGGACAGACCAAATACACTCTTTGCATGGAAACAGCGAAGCTAAGGGCAAGCAGCTTTCTAGACTATGAAGACGTGAAGCAGTTCCAACGCCCAAAACGTTAAGTTACAATTTTCCAAAGTGACAGGAAAGAAGTGAGACATTTAAAGTCTAATAGGTTTACATTTTAGGCTGTTCAAACACTGTGTCCTAGTGTAGCGGTAATCCTTTAGAAGGATAATGCACAGGTGTGCACAGACATGCAATATTAAGTAGCAGCTTATTTCAGCTGGTGTTCTGATACTTCTTTCAGGTGAAACGATCCTTCATAAAATTTTACTTGCTTCCTTGTTTGCTTGTTTGGTTTTTTTAAACACATTCAAAAGTATCTTTCCCTTCTAGGTAAAATCATTCCAGTCAAAGCGATTTCTACACACTGGAATACACGTGTGATTGATAGTTCCACCTTCTTCTGAAAAGTGGTTGCAGACAAGGAAACACACCAAATACTACTTACGGTGGCAAACAAAACTCCAAAGCAAGCTTCTTGACCCGAATCCTGAGATTTGTCTTACTGACATGCAAACGAAATCCCTGCTCAAATGCCTAACAAGTCTCTGAACGAGGTAGTCCCAATTCAGCAAAGGTTATTAAAAAATTTCTTCATTTCCCAAGTTATTTCCAAACTGGAGTTGACGCCAGAACATCTAATCTGAATGTAAGAGTCTACATCAGGCTTGCAAAAGAAACAGTCTATGGGCTAGGCCAACTTGCCAAGAAATTTACTTTAGCTACCGCACTGTGCAGAAGCGTTACTTGCCCTAACACGCTTCCACAAACCTGGTGAAGAATCCAGGAGACAGGAAGATGAGAGCAGTGGGAAGACTGCTCTCCCCTCCCCACTAATTGCTCCACTGTGGGATGACCAGCTAGCTCATCCGTTAGCTTAGATCCTGCCTGGGTGAAGACAGGCTGCTCATCACAAAGGCTCCATCTCTCATGAAACTCTTTGGATGGGAGAGAAAGGTTGGTGCACGGCAAATGGGAAACCTATGAAAGAGGCGGGTGAAGTCACTATGGTGGGATAAAGCAGGTAGAAGGTAGTGGGTGTCATGAGATAAAGGTGATTAAGGCGTTGCAGCAACAAGAGGGCACTCTAAGAGGAGTAAATTGGGCTACTGTAGCACAAGGCAAAGGCTACAGAGGTGAAGATCTGCTTTGAGAGGATGCAGAAGAGCCTACTGATGAAGGGAAAGTGAGCGGAAGTGGTGATGGAAGTCTCAGGTAGAGCTGACCACAGACAGTAATTGTTTACCACAGCCCACTTCCTTGGAAGCAAATGGTCACGTATCGTGCAGCAAGCTGATGTCTGCAATAGCTCACATCCGAGCGAGACACCCCCTCGGTCAGCTACTGCACTGGACCTAGTGCTTTGAGAAGCTGATGGGGGTGAAGGTTGTTCTAAGGGAAAGATGCTTTCTGCTGCGCATGACCAGCACTGACTGCACGCGTCCTTGTGCGTATCCGGGGCACAGAATTAACAGATGGGTCTCTAAAGACTGT
>NW_008823723.1:0-2746 GCF_000699105.1 Pygoscelis adeliae | reverse complement strand
CCCCTTCCCGCACCTCCCCTCGGCGCTAGCCTGGGCCACCTGCCATCCTGCCCTGCCAGCGCAGCTCTCAGGGACTTGGAGAGCTCAGGGGCGCAACATACCCGGGTTGCAAGGGACAAGGGACAGGGGTAGAGTGCATGCAGGAAGTTTTGGACACTTCCCCTGAGGCCACATTCCCTGAGCTGCGACCTGCAGAAGGCCGCAGCCCTCTCGTGAGCAAAGCGGGAGGGAAGAAGGCGCCCACGATGTCACCGCCTGCGATGACAGCATCTTGAGATCAGGCGGCTGGGCCCCATCCCCGTTCATGGGCCAGTCGCCCAGAAGGGCCTGCCTCTGACGCCAAGGAGCCTCTCGCCCTTGCGAGGGCTCGTTCCAGTGCGGTGGCTAGCAGGGTGTGCTTGGAGGGACTCCGCCTGGCTGCCGTGGGCTAAGCCCAGGGCTCACCTGCCACCTCTCGGGGCACTGCCTCCTTCCTGCCAGGGACAAGGGAGGGCAAGCTAGAAGGCACGTCTCTTTCTGGTAAGCCCCCTTGCGCCATCCCAGCCAGCATGCACCCCCCTCACCCCCGCCACACACTCACCCTATTTCCCTGAGCATCGTGGAGCACAAGTTGAAGATCTGAATAGCACTCTGCAAGGCGTGAAGGCTCTCGCAGGGCAGCTTTTCTCCAGGGAGTCCAAACACACAGAGGAACGTGCAGCCCTGCCAAGGACAGATGCAGCACATCTTGCGACAATGCCTAAGAGGGAGTCTCTCCCTCTGGCTCACTGCCCACCCTCTCAGGCTGGGGGGAGGCGATTGCTCCCCCACACTCACTTTATCAAACAGGAGGACTTTGTTGATTTTGCCCTTGTGAGGACAGAGGATTTCTAGCATCATCCTGCTGGCATTGCGGAGGATCGTGTAGAGATTCACTGTTCTGTTATCCTCAGCCAGCCGCAGCTGGATGAAGAGGCTGGTGACTGGCCGTAGCTCCGAGAAGAGGCCCAGCGGCATGCTGTCATCAAGCTGGAAGACAAGAGCACGACGGCTTCAGCAGCCTGCTCTCCTGGGGGCTTGCAGCCCGCACCAGATGCCGAGGGAGGGCAGGCGTACTGGCAACAGCAGGTACTACCGGAGGAAGGGATACATCCTCCTCTCAGTGCAAACGGCCGGCAGGCTGCCCAGCCTGCGGCAGGCAGATGCCGAATCATAACACAAATGACAAAGGAGAGAAAGGTGTTCCGGTAACAGCCCATCTTGGGACAGGTATGGACATGAGGGGCGACCCTCAGGGATGCTCCAGGGACTTCAGTGGAATCTCCCCGTTATGCCACCATGACGTCCGCAGCACCTCCAGAACCATACCCACGGCAAAGACAGAGAGACAGAAGTCCGCCTCCCGCCACCCGTGTCTCTCTGAGGACAACGCACACAACGGTGCAGCACCGCTGCCCCTTGGCTCAGTTTCCCCACGTTGTCGCCTCAGGGTGCATTTTCTTTTGTTTGTCTGTCCTCCTGAAAACTCCACCTCTGCAATGCACCACTTCTTCTGCCCTCCAAAAATGCAGCCCCCAGCAGTGGTGGCCTGGCCGTACCTTCCTGAGAGCAGCGTCTGGTATGTACTTCCTGAGCACATCCTCCTCACTATGATCATTGGGCAAGGGAAAAGCAGGCCTCGTGGCACCTGAGGAGAGAAAATGCAGGTGGTCGCTGGGAGGACGGGACTACGAGGTGTTGGAAAGCAGGGGCCGGCCCTGGAAACGGGGGAGAAAGAGTCTTCTGCGCTTGCTCATGTTGCCACCTCCAGATGCTCAGGGCAGAGCTGTCCCCTGGAAGGAGGAGGCAGCAGCAGCGACTGCCCCAGCTGAGGCACAGGAGGGCCAAAAGCAGGAGTGCTATCTGAAAGGGGGGAGAGGGCGGGGGTGGTTCCTCTCTGGCCCCTGAAGCAGCCAGGCCCCACCTTTCCGCGCAATCACAGAACAAGGTGAAGTTGGCACCCACCTTCCCCTTCCAAGCAGTGGCTCACTGAGTGTTGGGCAAGCTTGCGTAAAGCGTCTTGGCATTCTGACCAAGGCATCCAAGCCATGCCTGTAACCTGAAGACACACAGAATGAAAGCACTGCCACCGGCCTCCCCAGGAGTCCAGGGCACAGAGCCTGCCCTCCACCGTCACTGCCCAGAAAAGGGGAGAACAAGCCCACCTGGCTAGATGGGACAGAAGTACTTCCTCAGAAGCACCGGAGCCGGGCAGGTATCACCCAAGCATCCCCCAGCTGTCAACAACAGCTCCATGACCCACAGAGGACATTGCTGGTGGGGCCAAAACCCTTCCAGTGCCTCCCCCCGACCCCTCAAACCAAGCAAGCCCAGCCCACCCTTACCCCCAAGATGGAAGGACAAGAGCTTCAGCTGCCTGCCCACTTTCACACCTACAGCTCTCTCCACATTCAGCTCCTCAGCCTTCTGACACCTCCCTCATTCATGTCCGGCTCCGGGCCCTCGGAATGGCTCTAGAGGCCGTCCCATCCACCTACCTTCACAGCCCTTTTGCCTGCAAGACGCTTGGTCCTGAGCCGGTGCTGCTCACACAGCTCCCAGGAGGTGGCTGAGAGGACAACTTCACCTGCATTCGCAAGCTGTTCGGCCTCACAAACTTCACCCAGGACCTGGCCGCAGATCAAGAAGTACTGCCGCCTCCTGTCTCCGACAGTCAGGAGGCTCATGGACCCTGCAGAGATCCCTGGTGAGAGAGAGAGAGAGAGAG
>NW_008823722.1:0-2702 GCF_000699105.1 Pygoscelis adeliae | reverse complement strand
CCCACCCAGGCCCCTAGAGGATCAAGACACATCTGCCAGTCAGTGCCTCTCTGGCATTGAAAAACAGATTTTGATCTTGCCTGATTTTGATTAAGCAAGATAAAGCTTCAAAAGCATAAGTATCGCTATCTATCAGGCCTTCCCTTAAAACAGAAGTTCAGATGCACATGAGACACTTGTCTCCAGATTGGCTTTTGCCTACTACACAAGGATTGTTCCAGTCCCATGGGAGCTGATCACATTAAGAAGTGATCAGGAAGCAAGGATACGCTCTGAAAAAAAGAAAAGTAGGAATTGCCAGAAATGCTAAACATCTCCTTTCAACAATTACAGGTGCTCTAACATTTTGATTTGGGGAACTGGCAAATAAAACTTGTTAAATACATCAGTACAATCTCTGAGTTGTTAATTACTATGTAATTTTCCCTGAATTCACTTAAAGAAATTACACTTAAAAAGAGATCCAGCTGTGAAAATTAACATAGAAGCACAGAATTGCAGGGCAAGCATAGGGATATTTGGTGATGCAACACCACAAATTACTTCAGCAATGAGAATGCAACCTTAAGTTTTCCTTTAAAATACAGCTACTTATTTGGTATCCCATACAAATATACCAGATGAACAGCGATAAGCAAGATAAGTACTGGTGATATTGCCTTCATGTGTTCCTACTCTAACCCCTTCTCCATGATCACACATGCTTGTAAATGAGCCAGCTACAGAAACAGCTGACATGAACATTTTTATTTGGTTCAGGATGTGGTAAACTGTTTGATCAGTTATTACACCTTAATTTTGCAATGCCAGCTTTTCAGTAACTTAGCAGCAATACTAGAGAGTATTGCTTTCAGAACCTGGAAGAGGTAATTTTTGCCCAAGGATAGTATTATGACTTCATTGCTGGAAAAAGAAGCATTCATTGTTTAAGTTACTGGCAGAATTTCATAGAAGAGAAGGCAGAAGATAAGCTTTCAGTAGAATTTTCCATTCAGGCACATATCCATATCTTTATCTGTCTTTGTCTTAGAAATTGCAGTTTGTCTGTGATTCACCTTTCAGCTCTTTAGTTTGGATAGCTTGAAAAAAATCCACCCCATTAAGGACTTAGATAATTGAAAGCCCCTAGGTGAAAAGACTTCAACCCTTTAAGATCTACACCAGATCTGTATCAGACTCAGCAAAGGATACTGGAAATAATGTAGTAAACTGTCAAGAATAAACACCTAGTCCTCTTGGGTAAAAATCAGGATTGTTGTATCCTTAGAAAACATGTTTAATGATTCTAGAATGAAGATTTACATGAACTGGTACATCTACATGGCACAGGAAGAGCTATGCAAAAATAATATCTTAAGGCATCATTGTGCACTATTTGGCTACCCTTTGTAACAGTACTAGGGCCAGCCTGAGTAATGATCTTCTGATTTAGTTGTTTTTGCTCTAGTCCAGGAAACTAAGCTGGTCCTGAACCAGCACAGACAACACCATAGAAAGAGTCAATGAAACAACTTTGGGAGATTTAGGATGAGCTCCATGCCAGCTGCTATAAAGGATCAAGGATTTTTTGGAACTTTTAGAAGTTATGTTTTAATCCAGCAATAAAGAAAAATCAGCACTTGAAAATTTTATTCTGGTAACAAAAGGAAGTGGCTGAGACTAGATAATCACTAGCTAAGGTCTGACGTAGATACCCTGGCAAACCATTCACCATTATATCAGTTTAACATTGTTATCCTGTTCAAATTACTGCCAGAGTGAAATAAGATGCCAGCACCAGTACTTCTGCAAAAAATTGCACATATGAAAGCTTTTGGTAGCATAAAGATATAAGAAACTTATACCCCTGTTATGCTTCTACTAGGAATTCTTTTTCTACTGCAGTGGCTGTTAAGAAATGAATAGAAATCCCTCATCCAGCGGTAATCAGTGTTGCAGATCCAAGAACACACATATATTTACATCAGTACACACAATTGCTTAAGAACTTGAAACGCTGAGAAGTTTACTTCAACTCAGTCACACATTATCAGTGATGCTCACAGAAAAGGTTTTAGGCTAGCCTTCAGCCCTAGTGGTCAGCTAGGCATAGTGTTAAGCAAGCTTTGGTACCACTTCTTAACCCTTTAATGAAATTGGAAGGCTACTTTACACATGTTGCAGCAAAAGCAGTTCCTGCATGTACCAGGAACTTGACTTTTGTCAACTTAATCATAGACCACGTATCACATGAATACAAATTTGTTAAGGTGTTCAGTTCTGGAAGAATTAAGTTTCGTGAACCTGCCACAAAATATTAAATTCCTCTTTTCAACATTTCCCTGCCACTCCTTTAAAATATTCCCAACACACAAGGGTAAAGTCTTACTGTCAAAAACAATGCAGCAGAACCTGCCACAGAAAAAGTATGACCTGGAGCCAGGGTCCACCCAGGTACCCCAGGCAGGAGCAAAAGGAGACAGAGTCAGAGACAGGGCTGGAGATGAGGCTACAATATATGGCCAGGGAGTCCATGCAGGAGATAAGCTACCTACAGAATAGGGCTGAGGTCCCTCCAGGAGGCAGTGCCAGAGACAGGCACTCCTATGATAAAGCTTAGGCAGGAACTGAAGGCCCCAGGCAGAGCTTAGATGAGGCTCCTGGGCACATGGGCAGGGTTATGTGTGGGTCCCGGGTGAGGCTGGGCAGGGCCATTAAAGCCT
>NW_008823721.1:0-2750 GCF_000699105.1 Pygoscelis adeliae | reverse complement strand
TTCTATTGAATTAATTGAAAGAAATATACCAGTGCTGCATACTCACATACTTTGCTGTAATGAGCCATAGCTTGCATGAAGAAAGATGTGGCACAAGTTGTAGCTTTTTAACTGATTCTCAACAATGGAAGCAGAAGACACTTGAAATACTTCAGCTAAAACACATCAGAAATGTATTTCCTTTGAAAAGGCCTCATGGCAGGAGCAGTTTCAAGAAACTCCATGAATATTTACTAAAGATTTTAACTCAGGGACAAGAAAGGAAGATGCGGAGACACTGTGGGTAGCTTATCGTATTGTATACTGTATTTAGTTGTTGATTAATGAGATTCTGGTTGAGGTTGGTAACCGATGAATCTTTACTGTAATTAATAGTCAACATGCAAGGAAGGAATTTGTGAGAGTGGAGAGTGAAAGATGTGTGTGACTTTCAAGCAGTTCATGCAAACGTGACATTTGGATCTTCATGCTGGTGTCAAAATTGTATGGCTTAGAAGACGTGATCTGTAAACTGGGTGGTGACGGGAGGGAAACTGGACTAAGTAGAAGTTCCTCCGATATTTCTCCCAGGGACTCCAGAGATTCAGAGCAGTTTTGTTTCCCAGGCAGGTCACTTCTAGCCTTTGAAGAGGCCTTCCGTAATGCAGTCTCCTCACCCTGGCGCTTCTGCCTGTGTTGGCCCATCATAGTAGTGATATTTTTCAACTTTGGAATTTCAGCCTTTAGGAATTTCAGTCTTTTCCAAAGCCATGGATTCACATTTGTATTGCAAGCAGGAGACTGCTGCCAGATTCTGCTGTTCATTAAGCAGTGCCAGAGGCAAGCTCTTTTCTCAGCATCCTGCTGGATGAACAGTCTGTCAGAGACTAGCTGTCCCACTAGTTATGTTTCCTTCAGGCATTGCTGGACAGTTAGCAACACTTCCTAACACACATCTCATTGTGCTCTTCCAAGCATCATTGCAGAAGTAAATTAATGATCTTGTCCATGAATATCTTGAAGGAGGGGAACTTTTGAGATATCCTCTCCTCTGCATCAGGTGGTAAAAAAAAAGGGAATTCAACAGAAATTAAAAAAAACCAACAGTTGTAGCTTGATCCAGAGTGTCTGATTACAAAGGAGCATTTGCTGTAATAACTCAGACAGCTTCCTGCTCTCTCTGGTTCATCTGTCTGTTCCCGGTAGGCCAAATAGACTCTGTCGGTATTCCCAGGCAGATTGCAGACAAGCTCCATCATGGTCGAGTATATGTAATCACATGGAATATTTCGCCTTGTGGTTTTTTTAGGACTTAGGGTTATTATGATGTCCCAACATCTAATACTTCTGCCTTTCACTTCCACACCTCTGTAACTAGAGTGATAATGTGTTCTCAGTTCCTTATCAAGTCTGCAATATGAAATTTATTTCTTTAGGTATTGAATCTCCCTTTTCCCAACATTCTCTTTCAACTCTTCTATTTTTCAGTTTGGTATCTTAGCCAGTCTTCTGCATAAGCCAAATCTCCATGACCCCAATTACATCATATTTCTTTTTAACCACTCTGTGTTGTATCTAAAAAAACCTGCTAATTTGTTCCTTCTGCTGCTTCTATTTTTGTAGAAAGAATTGACTTGCATAGGACCCATGTGCTTTCTCCTTTCCTCTTATCACCATTTCTCCAACTCACTTTCTTCCTGCTGCTGGAAGAGAGATTCTGCTTGCTAGTTACTGTTTTAGTTTTATCCTGGATTGCTGTTGCCCAAGATTTAACTCTTGACAGTCTATACAGTGTTCCATAAGAAAAAAGAATATTCCGTATACGTTTTTGTTTCTTTAAAAGAAAAAAGAATCACTTTCTGAAATCTTTGACTACTGATTTCAGTTAAAAAACCCCCAAAACTTAGCCAAGCTCACATGCTTATGTGTCTCCCATTATCGTTGCTTATTTTTCTCTTCATCTTCCCTGTGTCATAATTTGTCTTTTTTTCATATTATTTGAAATAGACGTTGCTAACATTTTCTTGAAATTAAATGTGCTGTAACCCAGAAAATTCTCTAAACACTGTTGCCAAGAAATTCAAAAGCACCTAAGTGACTTTGAAAAGAAAGAGCCGTTTCCACAACCTAGCACTATGTGAGATGTTCCCAAATGGAAGCTGGCATTCTTCTCTGCTAGTGCAGCGCTGTGCAAGGATACCAGCATAGGTCTGGCAAGTCATATAGCTGCATATTATTGGTTTTCATCTCCTAAATCATGGAAGCAGTTCTGGACATTTTTTCATATCTAATTACAAGGCGGGATGTGAAATTTAAAACCGTATGGCAAATACCAAAACAATTAACAGTGCTGCAATAAGATGCATTCAACTCTAATAACAGAAACCCTTCATCAGAACCAGTCTTAGGGATGCATAACAGGCCACACGTATGCATGTGTCTCTGGCTACTCAGCATTTACTGGCTTCTAAGCAACATCATTGAACTGGATTCTCTCTGGGAAATACTATCGTTCAAATGTGTGCATTATCCGCACACCATCATCTCCATTCATAGCTGGGGAGAAAAATGCAGCAGGGACAGGGATTGCTGAAAAACTGTTCCGAAATGTGGGGTTTTTTGTATTTGAATTGTGGTCACACAAAGAGATTCCCAAAGCTGTCAAGGCCTCTCTGTGCTATCTGCATTGCACAAATGAGTAGTGAGAGCGATCATTAAAAACTTTGTAATTTAAACAAACAGGAAAGGCTGGAGAGGAAGTGGACTCACAT
>NW_008823720.1:0-2688 GCF_000699105.1 Pygoscelis adeliae | reverse complement strand
GCCCAGTACACACTTTTGAAAATTGATTATTAGGTTGACACCTGAAGTCAGCAGACGTTTTTGGAGCTAGATGCTCATCATCATCATTTTCAGCATCTCTTGTGCTAGCAGTGAGTGTCATTCTGAGCATGTCTTCTTAGCAGCTGAAAGTGTGACTGGTATACGGAAAGTTAAAAACGTAGTTGCGAAATAGCTGGCTTACATACTGTTAGCAGCGCGGCCTTAGGAAGACGTAATTCAGTACTAGCTGGCTGTAAAATACACCTCCAACTGGATGCTAAAATGAGCCTCTTGCTGGTGCAACTGCAGTTATCAATACCTGAAATAATCACTACAAAATGAGTTTTGATGTGCCTACATGAGGAGCAATCCTATCTTTGAAGGCAGCGTCTTTGACCTCAGTGTACTGTACCTTAATATGATTCTCGGGATTGCATGTTGCGATTTTGTAAATTAAAGCAATTTTTTTTATAGATTGAATGAATTTAGAATTCAGTATCATTGATTTTAGAGGAGACGATTTAGACATAGTAGTTTATTAAGCTGAGGAATTGGGATCGAGCTTAGCTATTTGCAACCTCTGGCCATTTTAAATCCTGGTCATTGGGTTGCTAAATTGAGGTGGATATTTACATTATCATCCGCTGCTCCCCATGCCACCTGAGAAATGGTGTTCAGTCTCTGTAGTAATGTGTGGTGTTGCATTGCTTTGACATACTTTTAGGCACTCTAGAATGTGGTTCTGGTTCTAAACTGCTTAGCAGCTGGTTAGATACTACAGTCTCATCGTGGTGAGGTCAGAAGAATTTAGGTAAGTTTTCATTCAGTCCTAAAACTGATCTATAAAAGCTGCACCGATGTTAGAGAATTTCTGTTGTACAGAGAAACAGTTACAATTAGTGTAAATGAGTTTAAAATGTGCATTCTATATGTCGTCTTTTTAGTCCGTGTGTGTATACATGCACATGCACGCTTGCGCACATACAGGCAGACAAACCTTCCATCAGCATTTCTCTCCTGCTATGTATGTATAATTCATATTCCATGTTGCTGGTGCCAGCAAAGCACTTTTTCCGTATTATTTTCTCCAACAGCAGGGTAATGCAGCACTGCTGATGGACTAGAGGGTACTGGTGAGGAAATATAGTAATGGACATGGTGCATTAAAATGTCAAAAGGAAAAAGAACGAGGCGGAAATAGGGAATAAATTTTTTAAAAAGAATAATAATATAAATAAAAACCAGAACTCTTTTAGGTGTTTTACATCCTAGAGCCTGTCAATTTCTCTGCAGTATTTTCCAGTCTGGCCCTTTTCATCTTGAAACTTGGGTTTAAAATTCTAATTGTGATTTTAAAAGCTGCAGTTATGTGGCAGGAAGACTTCAAGTGCTACAGTAAAACTTACCGTCTTTAATCCCTGGAGAGAGTATATATTTTCCATTGTTTTCCCTTTTCCCTTAAGCTTGGAGGTGCTGTTCTTCTCTGCTGGGAAGTGCAGTGGAGTGCAGGAAGGTTAAGTACTCATTCAAGTTTCTTTGCTTATTCAAACCAGGCTACTACTAGATGAAAGGCTGCCAACTGTGAAATCCCCAAAGTAAACTAGGCTAAGATAGGACTGGTAGTCATAATTGGACCCAGTGCTGGGGTACGTTATCTGTTGCCTTTGAAATAAGCCCCTAGCAGAAAGGCTCTTTCTGCTGGGTCTTTTATTTAACATTCAGTCACAGGGAAGGAGTTACTCCTGTTCAAATTCAGGCCATTCGCAGTTCTCCGGTCTCAAGGTGTCTCATCATTTCCCCTCTACCCGGCTCCTCCGAACACTCCCAGACTTCAGATTTCCTTTAGGGATCCTGATGCATCACCATGAAATGAGCCCCACTTTGCTTTCTGTTACTGCTGTTTGAATATCCAGGCAGTACATTCCAGTCCGTGAAACTACATTTGGCTTCCAAAATAAAAAGAAGTCCCCGTATAGTTTCAGCTGGATAAAGTGGTATTGCTTCTTGGCCTAAATGGCTGTATAGTGTTTCTGTGAACTCCAAGTAGCTGCTGTGCTTGCTCCACCTGAGGCTGGCGGCATTTCAGTAACGGGTGGAATATTTTCTCTCTACGCCAAGTTTCTGTGTGATTTGGGGGGTTAAAGTCCAAATATTAATGCTTACTGTAACTGTAATTTCTAAGGGAGCTATTAACTAGTATCGACGTATTTTTCTTCAAAAGGACCCGTGCTTCTTCCCTCTTCATGAGAAATAGTCATTTATATCAAGCTGATTTTTTTATTCTTTCTTATTTTGAAAGGACACTTCCTTTCCTTATGTTTTGCTTTTCAAAGCAGAACCATATATGGCTTTTCTCTACAATGTATTAGGAGGGGTGAAGTACAACTTAGCTTATATGTATTTACTATAGTAAAGGGAGAGCTGGAAATCTCGCTTTTGTGATTATTTTTTTAAAATGGAAATGCATTTCGTAGATCAGCTCAAAATTGCTGATAAAATCGTATAAGGATTGGAAGAAACTTTACACGCTGAGCTAACCAAAGCCATTTCTTGTGGGAGACTGAGAGAAATATATTTTTATCTGGAATTTTGTTTTACTAAAAGGTAAATCCATCATTTTGGAGCCCTGGATGTCACTGTGCTGCAGAGCTCGTGCAGGCAACCAGTGATTTGGGGAGACGTTTTTTT
>NW_008823719.1:0-2683 GCF_000699105.1 Pygoscelis adeliae | reverse complement strand
GGGTTTTCATATGGCTACCATATGAACACGTCTTGCAAGATAAAGGGATGATGGGGGAGAGGAGAATATTTACTTCTCTTTCTGACACCTAGAACAGATCAAAGGCTGCATTTGCAAGCTTGCTTACAGAGCCTAAACGTTATGCAGTACACATGCCACATGGTAACTTAAGCAGATGCAAAAACTGGTTATTTCACAGTGCTTTTACTGACTACCCAATTACATTTCTGAGATAAATGAACAAACCAGTAAATGAAACCCTAAACAAGAACACGAGAGATACTAAGCACTAGTTTGCATTTGGGAAAGTACATGGGAAGATTTTAAACTGGATTCCTTTACCTATGTGAAATTTCACACTTTTATAGCAAATTAAACTTAATCTTGTTTAATTTAAGGTTGATAGTAACATGCTACTTAATCCTCATCAAATTCATATTTTCAGTTAAGAGTGTTTATATTCTAGAATAGTTGATCTACTTAGCAGGATGAAATACAAAGAAAAAAATTACTGATGATAATACAGGTCTCAGCCCTCCTCAGTTCCATCCTCATTCATCAAGACTACCACTAGTTCCTGAGAGACACTAAATATGTTGAACTTATTTATCGATCAGAATGAAAAAGACTGCCAGTGAAATGTATCAATTCCACATAGTTGTCTGATGTTTATTACTGTGTCTGATGGTCATTTCAGCTCTCACAATGTACATGCAATTATCCACTCTCAATCCAAAGTCATTAACTTATCTCAAAGCAATGTCCAAGGAATATGTTTTAAGAATATTCTTATCGCTACTTGCAAGGATTTCACAAATGCTGAGTTTATGCTTATTGTTTTAAGCCACAGAAACTAAGCAAAATCAGATTAAGTTTCTAGAATAGAATGTTCCACACCAACAAGCAGACAAACAAATGTACGTAGTAACAAAAAATTGTGTTTTCAAGGTTAGAAAGTTTGCGTCCTGAGAAGTCAAATATTTACAATTTGCAGTGACACAAACAACTTCTTAGAGAAGAAAAGTTAACATCAAAAATTGTTCCCTAACTTATTATCAAGTTAATCCAGAAGATCAAATATGTTAAATGATTTCCTACTATTTGTATGGGCCAATACTGCCCTACCTGTGATGGATAAAGACCAAGTTCTCAGTTGCCCTTTTAAATTTTCCTAAGCATTTTAAGATTTCATTCTGACATTACCTTAGTATTGATTTTCTTTCTAACATCATATGAAGTAAGTCCACATAAGGACGCTTTTTTCCTTGAAAAGCTCACATTGTGACCTACTGTTCACATTATATAAATGAAGTGTTGGTCTTTTTATACCGCAGCAGTAAGCAAACCAAATCCATCTATGAAAACCAATAACTTAATGACATTCTTCCTTTGCCTTAACTCATGTAAGCTTGATTTTCAAAATAACCCATCAACACAGGTCAGTACTCTTGCACTGTACTATACATGATACTGTCCTCAAACTACTGTAAGTGCACAGTACTTATGTCACAAACAGAGCTTGCAGCTAGTAAGCCAAGGCTATGTTGGTAGTTGATAACTAAGCGAATCTGAGGTAACAACAAACATTTGAAGAGTCCATGGCTACTGATGTCTTGGTTCAAGCTACGGAACTCTCCAAACATCACTTCCATCACTTCCTAAGATTTACTTCAAGTTGGCATTTCTGCCAAAAGTTATTCAGCATTTGATTCTTAGGGGAACTCAGAGAATGAATAGGGTTTTGTTTCTCTTGAACATCACCTACTGTATTTAAATAACTAGTACTGCAGTACTCATCTAAGTATAAGACAAGATCACCTCATATAAACTTAGACATACTTGATGTAGGATACATTTAACATGCTTATATTTATTATGTGCCAGAACACCACTGATAGCCTAGGAAAAATCCCAATTACACTTCTTATTTATCTTCCTGGGCTTGAGAGAAAGGCCATTAAGAAAGTTCTCAATACAGCAGTATCAAAGTACCAGACAGGATGTTTTAAAATCCTACAAAAGAGACATAGAAGTGTTTAAAAATTATTTAATGAAAAGAGCAAATGTTCTGAATGGTCATTTATAAGCACTGTTTCCTCCAGTTTGACAGAGAAGTGCCAAACACGAATGAAATGTAGTGGAATAGTTCCTAACGCGCCATATGACAGGAACTTCACTTCATCCTCATCTATCAGTAAGCTCTAGGACAAATAAGGAAACTTCAAGTGCAAGGTGAAGCAAACATTAGGAATGCCAGCACAGGGTAGGGCAAGCTCTAAAGTAGCTGTTCCTAAGGGGAAATTCAAAGCCCAGGCTGAGCACACTTTAAAGGAACTCGTTGTGCAGCAGCCCCTTCACACACAAACCAACCCAAAGAGCGGTATAGAAATTCCCTATGCTTGCCTAAGCCTGTTACCTATGAGAGCCTTTCACCATCATGTTACTGCCTAAATCTTGTCCTGTCAGGTGTTTAATTCTAATTACAATGGTATTTCTGATTTTATAACAAATACCTTGGAAAAGGTGAAGCCATATGTTATTACAATAGAATAAAAATGGTCTGCAAAAAGATCATAAACAAAATCAGCCAAAATCTCGTAAAATGATTTTGTGGACATTGTTCTTGTGACTGCACTGTATTAACAAATACAGATATTCCTCATTTTAAATTAGTGGCTTCTTT
>NW_008823718.1:0-2663 GCF_000699105.1 Pygoscelis adeliae | reverse complement strand
TTTTAAATTAGTGGCTTCTTTAAAATAGAAATAACATCAAGATATGATATCTGGAAATTGGATTTAAAAGCCAAGCCGTTTTTGCCACTGCAACTAACTACATCATGAAGGAATGCCATGTCAGTTTTGTAAATCTGAAGAGTAGACCAGAATTAAAGAAAATATCATTTACATTTTCTCATGAGCAAACCCAGTCAAATTTTGATTGTCACACCAAATCCTTTGCATTGTTCAAATTGGGAACACCACCTGGGACTCACAGCACACCAGCTGAAATCTTTGATCTGTCCTCTTCTCTCTTGTTAGAAACACATCCAGCATGCAATCAGCACATGTGCATGCACATGTGCGCACACACATAGCACCAACCACCACCATGCCAATACTGAGGTACACCCAGAGGAAGGAAGGAATCTGGGGCGCAGAGCCAGACAAGATCTGGTCCAGGTTATTTGACCTGGGGCTGCTGGATGAGAAGGCAGCTGTTCAGTCTCTGAAGCATTTTGAACTGGATATTTTATAGCTAATAAGACCTGCGAAGTATTCCGGGAATTCAGAGCACTGGGCAGAATGATGCATAATCATCTAATGCCACAGAACAGATTAGCTCCAGTACTGGATCAGAAGCAATTCTGGATGCACACAGCGTGGAGTCCAGACTAATACAACCTCCTGGAAGCTGAAGAACTGTGCAGAGAGGCTCTCCGAGTCATATCAGCTCTGGCAATACCTGCATTGAGTCAAACTTATTAAGTCTGATTAGACACATGCTGACTGTACGAGTCAACAATCTCCATACACTGCAACTCCCTCCATCTTCCAGATTACTTTAACCACTACTATGCATGGGAAATATAACTTTGCACATTCTGTTTTGTTAGTCTGCTCCTCAAATCCCCATAAGTGACCCATAAAAGCTGACCAACCACCAAATGCGCACAACAGTTCTCAACGTGTAAGCAATAGGCCTCCAGGAGTCCATACGTCACCTCCAAGGCATCCATGTAAGACCACCACACTAGCAAAATGTCCTCTCACTAGGCTCAAATGTATATTCACCTGCGCTTCTGTTGGAAGATGTTTAGGAAGCTGTAAAGGGTAAAGGCTAAAAACCTGTATTTTTGTATGCAGGAATTCACTACAGAAGTGAGCTACTGTTTCTTCTGAAACCACTATAAATCACTGGCACACTTTTTGTAACTAAGATTGCTTAGTAAACTGAAAAGTTCAGTCTAGGGTATAAGCTTATCTAGAGTTTAATTATGTTTGGATACAATATGGATTCAGCCTCTTAAAATCCCTCATCTAGAACCAGGCATATAAGTGGTTCAACTCTTAATCACCTTGTACAGGAATATAGAGTTAAAACTTCAGTGTATGAAGTACTGGGGTATTGCAGGAGCACTTCTATAAAATGTGTAACATTATATATAAATAATGTTCATAACATCACATATATGCAAAATATCTCTACGCACCACAATAGTTTTGAATGATAGCTTTATATAATAAAACTTCATACTTACTAGATGCGCCCATGAGTTTTTAATAAAAGAAGAGTAACTGCTTCCTTCAATGCTGCAGACAGCAAGACATGTCAGCATTATTTTGTAAGATATACACCTCAGGTTACTTGTTGACTACTATTCTGGATAGCGCATGACATATTTTATATCTGGCTTGAAAATAAAGATAGGCATGAAACAAACCAAATACAATGATAGGTTACCTCCAAGAGGACAACTAAATATACCTTTAAAAGAAACTGATGAGCTATGCACTGAGAAAGACTCACCTGCTGTTAACAGACTGGTTAAAAGGGCTACTTCTCTGAAATGCTACTAAACTACTTAATGCACAGGAAAAAAAGACACAAGTAGCTTGGAGAGAAAAGCTGCAAAAGAGACCAAGAAATCAGAAAACAAATAACAACATTTTTAAAAAATTAAAAACCAAGAGACTTGCCTATTCTTCCCCAAAGACAGCCAGAGTCTTCCACCGCATTGTCAGGCACTGTAAGTTGCAGCTAAAGTCACTCAAGATTTTTACAGGTGCTGGGCTGCAAGTTGGACGCAGGCACATAAACCCAACTATTTTTAACCCTTCCTTTACTTTCTAACCTCTTAACTCTACTTCACAGGAGCAATCTGAATTTGTTACTCAGCTAATATTTAGATATGCCAAAGATTACTATATGACAAGTATCAACTGCAGTTGGAACTGGAAAGAGTAAGAAGGTCACCATCGGAGGCAAAAAAGGACTTCTATGAGGGCCCAAACTGTTCAGCATACTCATAGGTGACCTGAAAAGTTGGAGGTGTGGGGGATGACAAAATTCGTTGGTGATATGACATGAAGGCTGATTACAAATTCCAAAGAGAACTAATGGTATTTAGTGCCCAAATGGCAAAATGACATATATAATTCATTGCAGGTAAAATCTAACAGATACGCAAGGAAACAGATTTTTAAGTTCATGCATACAACAGCAGTGTCCAACCTGAAAATCACTTCCCAAGAAGTAGACCCATGAAAACATCAACTCACTGCTCTGTAGCAATTCATAAAGCAAGTGTTACAAATGATTAGAAGAGTAATGGATAACATTGTTATTTCTCTATGTAAATCCATGGTGTATCCACATGTGGAAGACTGAAAACTTT
>NW_008823717.1:0-2393 GCF_000699105.1 Pygoscelis adeliae | reverse complement strand
TCATGCTAGAATCAGACAGTAATTGAATTGAATGACATTTATGACAGTGGTGGGAAGCTTTTGAAATACTGCTCTTGTACATAGACGTAGCTGTAAACAGCTTGCTGGTAATAAATCTTGTGTTCAGGTGGCCAGGGAATGGTATGGGCACGTGCAAACTGAGTTCACACAACTCAGAGCCAATTGTAGATAAGCTGTTTAGCATTGATGTAATGCAATTACTTAAACCCTGCTGTAGGGAACAGTTCATCTGAGAGCATGGTGCTAATGACAGATGTGACTAAAATCTGTCCACGTTATCAGTTGCTTTTGTTGGTGACTGAAAGCCAGTGACATCAAACGGTAGCGCTGGCAGCTAGCAGAACGTCAGCAAACTCTAGCAGTTTCAACACCTTGTTAAAATTGCATCAGCATTTTATGATGGTGATAGGCTTACGCTATGCTTGTGATCCCCGACTGAGGCAAGCAGCTTGATTTCTTCCCCTATTCCCCAGAAATAATGATTGTAGTTTTGA
The DNA here is from genome assembly GCF_000699105.1 of Pygoscelis adeliae. Taxonomy (NCBI): domain Eukaryota; kingdom Metazoa; phylum Chordata; class Aves; order Sphenisciformes; family Spheniscidae; genus Pygoscelis; species Pygoscelis adeliae. Next base: position 1,878 of record NW_008823717.1, on the reverse strand, counting down.
AATTTTAGTTGAATAGATCTGTGTGCTAGTTCTTGGGAGGATATGATGCAGTGATTTGATTACAGCTAAAGGATTTTTTTGATCTTGTACAAACAAAATGTTACTCGGCTAGTGTAGAAATGACTAAATCTGGAAGCTATCGAAATAAATATAATGCTGAATAATGAAGATTCCTTACATTTCTTCTGAGTAGTCTTTAGACAGGGTTTTTAGAAAAAATCCCTAATGATATTGGAAAGACAAGAGAAAGACTTCTAGGGTATTTTTTTTTTAAATCCTCTTAGAAAACATGATTATCTGTAATAAGTAGTATTCTCAAAACCGCATGTAATCCTAAGGGAGTATATTTTAAGGCATATGTATTTATTTAACTCAAAGCATCTCAAAATACATGCAAAACAATGGCAATCAGAGGTTAAATGCGTATTAAGTCATCTTCTGGTGCAGGATCATTTCCTTCCTTTGCTGTATACCCGAGTGCCTAATCTGTTCTTCATTTGAGTGACTCAAGCCGTTGAGCTTCCCTGGCTGCTGCTGGAGATTCTTCCTAGAACCTCTTTGCTCTTACTGGAAAATGTTCTTGCTTGTCAAGCTGGAAATAATTTCCTGATCTCCTATAGATCCTAATTTTGTTAGCTCTCCTGCTAACGCTTCTTCCCTGATCAATTCTTTACTTTCTACAGCCTTTAAACACTTGCAGATAATAGTAACACAGATGCCTGTAACAGTATTAATAACAAAGCACTTTTCATCCAGGAATTTAAAACATCTTGCATATATGAAGCTTCCCAGCAGTACTGCAAGCCATTAAAAGTATTAATGGCTTTACTTCATGGGGGAATACTGTCACACGGAGGAAGATTGTAATGAACTACATAGATTTCACTCCCAAAAGCTTCATTCTTCTTATCTATTTGGGCTATGTTTTGTTGCTGCTATTTCTGGTGAATATATGTAGAATAATACTAAGTACAGACAAAGGGGCAGGTGGTATGTGCAGAGTTTGAACATTCTATCAGGCAAAAAAAATAGGAATTAAAAAAAAACCTCTGGCAGACATGAAGACAAAAATGGAAGGAATGGGAGGACGATTCAAGGCTTTTTAGTCCTATTTTGATTAGGTCAGAGTAAATCTGAAAACCAAAACTTGCACCCAAGTTTTTTCAAAAGGATTCACTGAAGTGTCGCTGCCCAAGAAATTGGACATGAAGTCTTGCTGTCTGTGAGGCTGAGTTGCAGCATTTCTCCATGAGTTATGACTGCTCATCACTCAGAAAATTGCACCTGCAGGTACTGCTGGAGATGATGATGGAAGGAGACTCCTTAGAGCCTTCAGCCCAGGTGGGAGCAATAGGAGTGGCTGTGCGATGGGTATGGCCACTTCTGCGGGGCGTGCAGCACTAATCATTGTTTTTTTAAAATGCCAATTTGAATGTGTAAAGTTGTCCAGTATGCCCAATAGTGGAGGTTCTCGTTGCACAGAAAATCAAAATTCCTGTTACTGTTTGGTTTTGGAGAATTCCTGTGTCCTCAGATTATACCCCACTCTGCTAGTTTCCCAGGAGAAAGTAGAATTCCTTTCTTAAGAGGTTGATACTTTAAATAGGGAAGAAGGTATGGTAGAAAAGACCTACATACTTCATTTATGATGGAAAATGGAGGAAGAGAGAGATGGCGCCTGGCTTGTGGGTGTAGATCAGATGTCACAATCTTTAGTATTGTAGTTCAGCCATGTGCTAGTGGGAATTACTTAAAAATTCCCATCTCGACAGTCAGTGTCATGCTTAAAGCGATAGTCGTCTTCACTGTCCATCACATTCCATTTTCTCCCCTGGGTGCTTTCAACACTTCCCCTTACGCTTTAATGAATAATTCTCC
>NW_008823716.1:0-2618 GCF_000699105.1 Pygoscelis adeliae | reverse complement strand
CCCTTCAGTTCACAAACTGTTTCCAACAACTTCCTGTTGGCAGACACTGTATCTTCCAGAAGAAATACGAGGAAATAAGTTAAACTTTTCACACCGAGGTTACACGCTATCTGTTCCTTTATGTATACAGAGCATTGTCAAAACACAATACCATCACTAAATCATCCAGTCTTCCTCTCAACTTTCACCACCCATGTTTGACCTCCCTGATCTTTCCTCCTCAGCAAAAGTCCCTGCATATTTTGACATAGCTACTTAAACTGCTATTTCTGTCATATTCTTTCCACACTATTTCAGCAGATTGTACTGTTTGGTTACTTTAAATCTGTTAATTGCATCCAATGCAGCCTTGAGTAATTGATCCAAGAGTCAAAATATCAATCCAATTACTTCTGAATGCCATTAATTTTGGATATACTGTACAGATTTCCACATATTAGGCCTTCTTCCATCTTCAAAGCTGCTGTCGTTCTAGATTCAGTAAACTATTTTTACTAGCAGACGTTAGCAAGCTGTAAGCTCAAGACATCTAGACTATCCCCGATTTTTCTTTCTCCCCCCAAACACTCCAACATATGTTTACTAAGATTATGAATATGAACAGAATACAAAAGCATCAGCTGGAAAAGTCAGCATTCCTTTCCCCAAAAAAGTTGGAGCTAATTACTGTACTACGTTACTTTACCATCTATCAAAAAGCAACTTAAATTCTCAGTTCAGGGGAGAACACTTGATTTTAGTTTAGCAGTTGTGCTTCTAGTTATCATGCATCCAGATTATGGCAGTCAGTTGTCTGACAACACAAATAGAATAATTGTCTATTGTCTTGTACAATGCAAGTTCTGTTAACCCAATTCAGGTTAAGAATTACTTAATTTAAGTAATTTTTAGGTTTTTAGCTAAACCTGAAAGTTGATGAGGGCTGAATTAGGTATGAAATTGAAGCATGATACCTCTTGCCTTTTCTACTTTGATACGTAACAGTTGTGTGGCAGCTCTGAAGGAACCAAGAAAACAGTCCTATTTCTGAAGTTAGAGCAAACTGAGTGAACTGTCATGCTATCCGCACACCTTAAACATTTTCAAGTATTGGGAATGTTATTTCAAAGATTGTTACAGTTTCAAGAGTCTTTTTCGTTAGTCATCATTTTAGTCTTTCTAAAAGGTTTTGAGAGGTTCAACGTAGGCAGCTGGAGCTGAGGAATTACACTGCATGCAACACTGAGGAAATAGATAAAGAAGTGGATAGCATAGTTCATGCAGCGAAAGAAAAGAGATGCAGGTCTGTGCTGATTGCCTTGACCATAGACAGAAGCTGACACTGACCTGGGGGCAGCTGAAGTCAAGGAATTGCTTCCACTTCTGCTATACAAAGTAAAGGCATCATGATTCTCATCTTTAGTTTTAACTCTCTTTCTTTCTCTTTCAAGTTCAACTACTTTTTGCATTGCTTGAAGAGCTGTATTTATTGGTGGTGCTTCAAGAGCGTGTTTTTTCGGAGAAGCATCACTTTGCTCCAAGTTCTTGGAAGTCATCTTTGTTTCTTCCTTACTTGGCAATTGAGCGAGAGCAGCTTCTTTTACTGAAGTATTTTTGCTGTCCAAGTATTCACAAGTACTGTCCACTGGAATCTTCTCTCTCTTCTTTTTAATTTTAGTGCCTTTAAGTAATTCTAAGAAAAAAAGGAATATACATTTTGTACACAAGTGAAGCTGGAGTTAACTGCTCTGCCAACATGTTCATAATAAAACTAATAAAGAACATTTACTTCACATGACTGAAGACCTTGGAATAATTCTTAATAGGCAATTTACATCCCATGAAAGGACGTCCTTTCATATAATCTGTTATCAGCAAGTAAGCATCCCAATAGAAGTTAGCTTGAAAAAGAGAGAAAAAAACCAAACCTCTTTCTCCCCATCCACTCTCCCTTTTTACCAAGGCTTTTAATTAGATGCTCTGAACTATGTGAATATGCTCAATTATTTTATTTCCATTTTGGAGGCTGCTGAGGTCAGCTTCCACAACTAAGCTTTTAAAATTAAATCCTTTGGGTAGGGACAAGTACCAAAACCAAGTCGTCCATCTGGTTCCCCATTCATCTTCCTCCACAGGCTACAACTCTCTTGGTTTTGCACATACCCAGGTATCAGCTGTTTTTCAGGTGAGCCTCTGTTGTCAAAACTCAGTCCATATTAACTTGAGCTACTGAACAGTTTTTCCTCTAAACACTTTGCACTTATAACAAAGCTCACATCAGCTGCCTACATTCAGAAAGCTGATACTTCTCATCAACGAGAGCTACTGCTACTATTACGAAAAGCACTTCCTGAGAATTTGCTCCCACCTATTTCACTATGGTTATCTAGCTCTACTCTAAAGCCTCTGAACACTATGATTTGTACTCTTTAGTCTTCCAAAATTAACGTTAGTATACATACTGAAGTAAGGTCCTTGAGCAAAGTAGGGCTTTACTATTTCAGTTCAGCAGTTTTTAGACCAGGTTATTACCAAAAAGGCGGCCATTTAAACGTTAGTTTATATCTGGAACTAACCTAATGTCTTCCTGTTTAATGTTATTTAACTTGTGAAGGTTGAGAAGACGATATTTTTTTTTT
>NW_008823715.1:0-2714 GCF_000699105.1 Pygoscelis adeliae | reverse complement strand
AAAAAAAAAAAAAAAATATGCCCACACCGTTAACTCAGAATTTGAGAAACAAGGCAAAAGGATGCATGAGAAAGAAGAGTCCTTTCTCTTAACCGTCCACTAAAGGGGCAACCTAACTTTAAAGTACAGAAAATGGGTAAAAATTCTAGATGATCGTTTGGGCAAGAAGAAGCCGAATGCTAAGAAACCTGAATTTTAAAAATGAACAGCTATTTAATACATTGCACTTGCATCACTAATGGACACTTACAGCAATGTTAATTAGCTATAATATTTGCAAAAGGGTAATTTATACAACCATTTAACAGAAAGACAAATCAAAGCCACTCACTTGTGCTGATCTGATCCAATAAGCATCTGAGGAATTCTGTCAATTAGATGCTTCATTACCCAGTGCCAGTGCAGAGACAGAAGTGACAACCCTGGTGAATCCACTGTCAGAGTGTCAGAGACTGCCCAGAACCGGTCACGCCACAGCGAGCAGTATAAGATCTAACAACAAGCCAAAAAGGTTAGTTTTCCCATTGCTAAGCCCTGCATGTTACAGAATACTGTTTACTTCAAGCAAGAGAAAATGCAAAACATTGTCACTTCCATTAATTTCAGAATCAAGCAATGCTTTAATACTTAGTGGCACACAACTAGCACTCAACTGTATGTTCTCTAAAAATACCGCAGGGCTCTGCTGGCAGGTGGAACTACACAAGTCAAAACCAAGCAATCCTGCACCAAGTCTACAATGTCATTGTCAGATTTCAGCATAATGAGCTTCGTGGTCTGAAAAGGGAGAGGGAGAAGTGAACCACCCCTGTGATCTGCATGTCAGCTGTTCAGATTCAGATATCTTTATCTGAGATGGATGTGGATACTCCCTTTACCATTAGTGGAGAGAAACAGGCACTTCTATGGCACAATGGATATCTGGGTCCCAGGTGTGTACCTTTAGGTAAGACAATTCCCACCCTGAGTATCCGCAGGCTGAAAACCTACATTCCACACAGAAAAGAGAAGATGGAGCACAAATACAGCCACTGAAACAAACATGATCATTTGCCTGGTATCAGGCATATTCTGAATACCAATAGAAACACTGTAGTTTATTTCATGGTCCCTGAAAGTAAAAACAATGTTCTGCACACTGTCTAATTTCACGTAATTCCCATAAATGTACTCTGAAACGTCTACTCACATCATGCATGTCATCATCACTTAAGGCCACCTGAGTAGACTTCACCCAGTGAAATGCAAACGCATCCCAAAGTTCAAAGAAAGCAGCAAGGTTGACCACGATCACATGAGGAAGGCAGGTGTAACTTCCTGGATCTGAGGTTTGGGGAAGAGGGAAAGAAAGGGAGAGACTGAATATTCCAGCCACATCACATGACAAGTAAGGGTCAATTTCTGATCACTAGATCCTCTCTGTGGTTGGGGGAAAAAAACCTGAAAAGATCTAAGAATCAAAGTAATAAAAAGTATTCCTTTACTATTTGCACAATTCTCTATTACCTTTACACATTTAATATAAAAAAAAATCCAGAATGAAGGAAACATTGATCAGTTGCTTCTACGCAACATACTAACTTCATCACTAAATTTTTCCCCTTTGTTTTAGGAGTAAACATCCTAACTACATAAGACAATCGAAAGAGGATTAGAACAAAAGCATGGCTGAATAACTTGGCTATTCCTACTAGCCAAAGACAAAACGCAATTCTAATTTCTCTCCACCATCTTCCTAAAGTTTAGGTAATTAAGAGAGAAGTGACATGCACTCATTACCTAGTAGAGGCTGGACATAAATGCTGTAGCATAAGGTGTATCTAATTTAAGAATAATGTGTTACATATCATATTAGTCCTCACCTGACACCTTTGCACATTCAGGACACACCATGTTTAAAGTACACATTTCCTAACAGTGCAAATTAACCATATTTCAAATTGGCCGTAGAACCGAAAGGAACAGTGAAAATCAACCCACCTTTGCGGAAATCTAGAGACATTCTTAAGACACTATTTCTTGGCTTCTTGCTGGTAATCAAATTCTTCTCAGTGTAGCTTCTTTTTTCTCGTTCAAGAAAGAATACTGCCCTGAATTAAAAGTAAAGTTGTTAGAAATTCAGTATCATTTTAAAGCCTCTGCCTTATAAGACCGGTGAACTACAAAAAGTGACATTTGATATTTCACTCTATTACGAAACAAGAATCAAGTGCAGCCTAACTAATTGCTTGAATATGGTTTCTGCAGAAGCAAGCTTCACAAAAAACAGGTTCCTGACTTCAGCAATCACCAGGAAGGAAAAAGTAGTGAGCTACTAAGCAGATGCAACACCACCACTTCTAGGATATGTGAGCAGCTGCTTCCTTATACTGTAACTGCAAAATCTGTGTACTTTTTGCTCTTATTAGGAAAAGCAGTCCAAATCCAAAAGCAGGGCAACTATTTAAGTTTTATGTCAGAGATTTTACACTGCTGCTTCTGCCCCTTTTACGCTTTATCCCACAGTTCTGGTTTGTCCTTGAATTACTCCAGCCTATATGGAATGCTGGGAGCCCTGCTCCCTATATTAAGTGATTTGGTTTAGTCTGCATCTTCAGAAAAAAAGCAGCAAAGAATTTAAATACCAGGCAGAGGTTTCATACAAGTATTTTACATCACATCTATCAAAGCCTAAAAACATACTTGGCAGATACTGCAAGTGTTTATACAGCACT
>NW_008823714.1:0-2615 GCF_000699105.1 Pygoscelis adeliae | reverse complement strand
TTTTTTTTTTTTCCTGTTCTACTTTGCTAGCAAGCATCTTCCCAGCTACAAAGATGGCCATATGGGGAGGCACGCACCCCTCACCTCAGGATGGAAGTACAGGAGCTGTTGGATACTAAGTAAATACGATTACAGGTAATGCAAACCTCATGGCCTAATGGTATTTTATTTTTAAAGTTACTAATGTTTAGCTATGATGAACTTCAAATTCTAAGAAATGCTGAAAAAACTCCCTAAAACCTCTTCAACACTGTCATCCATGGCAATCGGCATATTCCACGCTTCGCTGCTAATCCCTCACAACAAAATTTCCCTGAAAAGGACAAGTGAACCAGACAAAACGGCAGAAAAATAGATGAACCGAAAGTGAAGCCCATCCTTGAAATACATTTAATTATAAAAACTAAGAGGCATGTTTTCCTACGTTCCAGTTAAAACAGCTTTTAAAAGGAGGTGGTCACATAGTCTCAAGACATGCCACAGTGAAGTCGAGCGTTGACTCTGCTGTTTTTCCTCCGCACATCCACTATGGCTTCTGGCTCCTGGCAATTGCTAGGAGCTGGCAATCGAGTCGCTATTCATCTCTTAGTATGGAGTCGGCAGAGGTCAGCACAGCATGTGTTACACAAAACTGCACAAAACAACAGATTATGGAATAACCTGAAGCTATAAAGTGTTTCTTATTTGTATTTATACTAATTTAAACAAGTTATTTTTATGAAGCTATCTAAAGCTGGACAGTTTTTATCCATACTATTTCCTGAAGTATTAGAAACTACCAACATTTCCGTATATGTAAAACTCCTTACAAACAAGATTATTATCAAAGGTGTGCTGTCTACTCAGCAGGGATTTAAGTCTTGCCAGCTGCTTCTGCAATAAGAAATAGAGCCGTTTCTCTTAGAAAATGAGTAGTTCACTGCATTTAGGACATCTTTGCATCAGTCTGGAAACTGACTATTTAATACATAAATATTTTTATTTAATCTATTTGTTTTCAGGAAGAAAAAAAGTAGTTTGGCTTTTTTCTCTTAGTATGGAAGAACATTTACTAAACAGATGTTCAGAGTACATTTACATTCAAGCCTTGCTGTCACCTAAGCTGTTCCGTAGCTGCCTTCTCTCTTGAACCTGCCATCAATATCCTCACCGACTCCACCACTACCTCCACCTTGCAACAGTATGCTTAATACCACTTACAGTCTAGAAGAGAGCCGAGTTCTGGGAGCAGCAGAAAGGCAGGGTGGACAAAACCAGAAGAACATGGCAGCTGCTTGGGGAGAGGTAAGTGAAAGAAAAAGACTTCTCTAGACAATTTTGAACTTCCAACACCTTCTTCGCAAAACATGGAAGCACAACAAGTGTTTTAGACTTAATTTCAAGACACTGCATGGTGTGGTATGCATAATGTCACCGTATTTCTTGTCAGGGACTTCCTGGGCAGTTATGCATGCACACACCCTGTGTAGCAAGTGTGACATGTCTGAGCAACGTAGGGCTTGCTGCACTTATGCTGTCCACGTGGCCTGCACATGTGCAGTAAATCTGATGGCTCCCAAATGCTCATACTTTTTGCATGCACAATAGTCAGTTGTCTAGAAGCCTGATGGCTTCTAGCCTGTAGCAGGGCCTGGTCAGCTGGCTGAAGTCCTGAAATCTGAAAGTTTATGAGCAAAAGATAAGACCCGTTTAAGGAATCCAAACATATGGTACTCTGGTTCAAGCAACAAAAGACCATCACAGAACCTCATACTGCGGGACTACCTGCACAACAGAACAAAGCCTCCACCATCACCAGCAGTAACTAGGAGGGTGGAGAGGAAATGAGTAATTTTGATTGCTTCAAAGGAATCAAGCCTTGAATCTTATCATTTAAGTCACAAGGCTGCCTGAACAGCTCTAAGAGGCGCTCTCAAGAACATCCACCGCATCGCTTAATGCTTTGTCACGTGATCAAGCTGATGTGTGCATTTGAAACATGCTAAGTTCAAACTCCACCTAAAGTCACTGATGCAATCATTTGGGAAGCAATGACATACACTATGTTAAATAAAGTATCTCAGTACATTACCTAAAAAGGACATAAAGCTAACACTTAGAGCCCTGTCAATGCTAAGGAATTTGAACTTGATTTTTATTAGAAGCTAGAAATAGAACATAGGTTTAATATGACAGATGTCAATATTGCCACGCTATTTCAGAGCACATAACATCTAAGCACTTAGTTACACTCTCCGTAACCACTGCACGAACTACAAGACACCTATTTTAAAGGAAGAATAGGACCTGCGTTCTGCCAGCCCAAGCAGGCAGAGCCTAACTTGTGTCACGATGCCCTCTTGTGGCTGCTGAGCTCCCCGGGGTCCCAGGCAGACCCTCCTTCGCTACCTTGTGAAGAAGGTCTGTTGCACGGATCTTATGCTGAGGGGTTCCCTGTCATTGCACATAGCTCATTTGAAGAGGTTGAATATTCTTTGAACCTGTGAAATTTTAAAATGCATGTGCAGATGTCGTCAAAACTACGGTCAAAATAAACAACAGCAAGATGATAGCACCACAGAGAAGAAAATAGATTCAATTGATGCTGAATCAGACTATGTTTTTCACTGTGTTTG
>NW_008823713.1:0-2688 GCF_000699105.1 Pygoscelis adeliae | reverse complement strand
AATTAATGTTAGGAAAGTATTCAGCCCAGATCCTCTTGTACTGAATTTTGCTAAGTCCATCAAGCAAAACATTCAAAACAAAAAGACTGCTGGAGTGCTTGAAGGTAATTTGTGTTGGCTATTGGTTATTCTAGGAGGTTCTGGAAAGGATGGGCTCTTTGACTTGCATCATAATTATGCACCCTTTTTTGTGGTGTTGTTCCCCTCCCCACCCCCCTCAAGTTTCCTGTTGAATTTTGCATTCTGGAAATGTAAAATATTCAGGCAGACAACCTAAACTGAATGTTACTTGCTGGGGGAATACTGACTTTAACTCATTTTCTCGTCAGATCTTTACTCTGGACTAACACAGGAATGGGAAGTAAGATAATAATTCTATATTTAGTTGGTGCTAACTTTATTCCAATTCCTGATTTTCAGTGGTTACCTCACAGATTTCAGAGTATCTGTCTGTAACTGTGAATGTGTCAGAAGTTGCTAACAAGCACTTGTAAGTGCGAACACTAAAGTATAAATATTTTTAATCAAAGTCATTCCTAAATTATCATAGTTGGTGAATGAATAGGCATCTAGTCAGTCACTACAATTTTTCCAATGACATCTGAGCTGGAGAGAACTATGACCACCCTGTGACCCAGTGACCAAGATCTGGCAACTGCCAGTGTTTAAATGTATGAAGTGTCTAAAATATAGCAGCAAGAATAAATTGCAGAACGCAAACAAGGAAAGAATGCTTCAGAGCTGAAGAATTTCAGGCTTATATTTTTACTGGGCTTATATTTATAAATTTCTAAATACAACATTGTCTCTTAAACCTCCTCCCATAATTTCCTTAAAGGCACTTAATCTAAGGAATATAAGTATTGATCAAGGACTGGATGTCCATTTAAGACAGATCTGAAGAGGGTATAAACGTAGTCACCATACTTGCAGACAAATCAGCAATATATGGCACATTAAAACACAGGAAGCTCCTTATCAAAATATACGGCATGGTGAAAATTTGCTTCATACTAAAATCAACACCTACGAAAGGACTAATAAATCCATGATTGAACGAGAAATTTTTTCACTGTAGAGCCTTGTGTAGCTGCTGAAATCGTGTACATGGTAAAATCCAAACTATCTTGACTATTTGTGCTCTTCAGGATTCAGTTACCGTATCAAAATTAATACTGTGCCAGTCCAGTTAAAACAGAAATGAATTTATCCTGGTTTTGGAATTATGAAGATAATAGTTTGGTATAGTTTGGAGAAAAGTGCAGGTCATGATTGCTTTCGATGAGAGTGACTTTATCTCTGTGTCCTTTTTTCCAGGGACCCATCAGAGTAGAAGGTAGTTTCTGGACTAAGTATAGAAGTTCACAAATTTGAAGTTGACTAATTAATTAAAACTATCCTAACTGAACTCAGTTATTCAGTAGCTGAATAGGCATATCCAGTGTGGTAAAGATTTTCACACAAGTGTGTTGAAAGATGTTTTTCATTTATTATTGGGTGCCATAGATTATTGAGACTTGCTATCCCCATTCAGCTGAGCAGACCTCGGGGGAGTTCTTTTTGCTGTGTAACTCTTCAGAAAATCATTCAACAACTAAATAACTGGAGTTGTTGCATTGGCAGCTCGTTCCATTTAATCAGAGGTTAAAAAGGAAAGCTGGTGCTCTCAAACACCTGCCTGAAGTAGCTGGAATAGACTGGCAAATCCAGAGATGTTTCACTAGTCTTTGAATGGGAATTGGAAGAGTAAGTACTCTTACTCTACTCTTACATTGCAGAGTAAGTCTCTACAATGAATATTTTCAGTTTTAATATAGATAACATCTAATTACATAGAAAAATTACGTGTGTGTGGCTGATTTGTAGTTAATCATGAAGTGAGCCAAAGTCACAGTGATGAACAAGCAGTCATACGTGCACAATTTAAGCCTGTAGGTCAGGATAGCTGGAGATTTTAGGCTTTGGGATTAATCTGTTCTTATGTTCTTATTTGCATGTCTAATGAATATGCATTATCATTTGCTTATATGACATGATCCCTAACATCAGGTCTTAGCCTAACAGCATATTTCCTCAGCAAGAAGCCAAATGACTGTGCTTTAATCTTACAAATGCTGGAATCCAACACACCAGAATTAAATACAATCTCTGTACTGTGAGTAACTGGAGGAAAGTGACCCTGCCACCTTTTAGTCTGCAAAAGCTGTTTGTAATTTCTTGGAACGACTCCCTTCCCACAGAGATAATATTTAGAGATAATATTGAAGGTTAGCACTCCTACGTATCTTAGGTCAATGCTCTGCCTTGGGTCGCTGGATGTCCTTCTCCTGGGTTCTCTGTAGCTCAAATCCTGGAGCAAATCAGACCAATAACTGAATTCAGCAGTTCTCTAGACAGGCTTGTGTCTGGCTCCCTTTGGGAAGAGGCTGAGTCGCTCCCAACAGCTGTCATGTTATGGAGCTTCCTGTAGAGCGGTGCCAAATCTTGAGATTTTCAGTTTGCTAGTTCTGTTTTTTGGCTGAACACTCAAGTTCATTCAGTTATGAAATTGTGATTTCAGTTTTCATTTAAAACTAAAAGCAACTTTTAACCCTTATAGAAATGTAGAAATCCAAAACTGTGAAATGGTACAAACGAAGCTCTATGATGTTCTAAAATTTTTGAAGATTGAAAAAATCAAACCAAACC
>NW_008823712.1:0-2716 GCF_000699105.1 Pygoscelis adeliae | reverse complement strand
AGGCTGCTCTGAAAGTCCTGCTGGACCATTCCCCAGCTTCCTGGCTTTGCGAGTTGTCCCTGAGACCATAGCAAGTCCTACTTAACGCCGTCTTTGTTAAGGAGTTGACAGTAATGCACTGGCTTAAGTATTTTCTGCTTTAGACCAGTCGTGAGGTTGAGACCTCAGGCAGCACTTCAGACAGTCACGCAGTAGAGGGATTTGGTACCTTCAGTTGCGGACTTTCCTTGGGCTCTCGTGGTGCTGAGCGCCTCATCCTGGAGGCCTGACTGGCATCATCAGACTGTGACAGGACTTCTTCAGTTGCCTGTACTCTGGTCACCTTCCCGTTTTAGTGATTATGGATTCCTTGTCCAGAAGGTGTGGGTCCATAATGCAACGAGGAGACCTCCAAAGATGAAAATCCACAACTAGTGAGGGAACGACACCTCCATAGGCAGTATTTTGTGTGCTCAGGTGGCGTTGTGGGGCAGGCAAACACTGTGTTGTACCGATGCTGCCAAGAGAAGAAGAAAGGCCGTGAGGTGTGACCTTCGGTCAGGAAAGTCCTAGCGTGACTTCTTTTTTCTTCTTTTAATGCTGCTGTAGGCTCGTAAGGGCCTGGAGGACTTGATAACTGGCTTTCAGACAACACGGACTGCAAAGGAACACCAACATCAGCAGGTATGTGAACGGCTTCTGGGAATGACTGGTTTTAGTCTTTGAATTTCTTGTGGGCAGGTAATTTATGAACAGATCCGGTGGGCTGTGGGGTTTTGGGCAGGGCACCCTCAGGGGAAAAGTCTATACGTTTCCTCATTCCCCTGGTGCTTACTGCGTTTTGAATCTGCTTGGCGGACAATATGCGGGGCACTTGCGTTCATCAGCACGATTCCTTGGATGGGTAGGCCGTGCGCTGTGGACTGGAGAGAGATGTGTGCTTGAGAGCTGCGAGAGGAGACTGGACCTGGGAGATCCGTGTTATCTTCTTTGTGGAGAACACTGTCTGCGTGTTCTGCATATGCATCCTGTTCCTGTGCTCTGTGTGTGATGTATCTTTTCTATTTGGAAAGCGTGGGAGTGAAAGCAAGGAAGTGAAGAAGCTGGCCAAGATGAAATGCCGATCAGAAGCGCTTCTGGACGAAACGCGGGGAAGAAACGTCGCACTGGAGGAAGAACGTACCAGGCATGGCTTTTTAGTGCTTTAAAGAAATATCACGTTGTGTAGAAGTCAAGCTTTACTGAACTCTAATGTAAAAGCATGTCCGTAACCGTTTGTGAGCAAATTCAAGTCTCGCGTTCCATCTTGCAAGGGGCTTCTGTGCTTGAGCCTATGGTTTTAAAAAGCTGCAAAAGGCCTTGCAAATGCAGGCTGCCTGCAGTTCTGGGAGGGAGGGAAGGAAGTCTTGTCTTCCTCCGTTCCGGTAAACTTTGGGCCCTCCAAGTGACATGTGGCACTGGAGGGCTGGCTGTTGTCAGCAATTCTTGGCCTGTCGAGCATGTTACAGATGAAGCACGCCATGGCTGTGCTGCTTACATAAGAGTACGTGAAAAAGGCCGACCGTTGCTTCGCTTCACGCTTCCCTTACTAATTTGCTGTGCAGGTTGAAGATGCTTCTGGAGGGACTTCAGACAAAGCTGATGGCATATGCGGGGAGAAAGAGAGAGTCCCAGCTCAGTTCCCAGGGGGAGATGAAGAACAGCTGTTCTGAGGTGGCCAACGAAGTTGGTAAACAAAGAAGAAGAAAGGTGAGCTCTGGTTTGTTTGGTGGATTTGAGGCGATTGTTTTTTTCTGCTGGAACCTGTACGATTCTTTTCCTATACTTTTTTTCCGTGCTGCTAATTATCTGTTGGCTGTATTTTGCAATCGACTGACTTCTCTTGAGGCTCCTGCTGCTGTTGTAGCAGTAGATTGGTGATGATGGTGATGAACACGGAGGTAGTTACCGTGATGGGTAAAAACCATGAGCCAGGAGTCCCAGCAGGGCTGCTGAGCTCAATGGCCTCACCGGCCAGGACGCGGTCCCAGGGGCCCCGAGCAAGAAGAAGCAGAGCTGGTCACCATACATCAAGATTTTAATACGTTTGAATACTCTGTCAGCAGGTGACGAATGCAGTCTCGATGGACCCCCACCTTACGGATTGCCACAGAAGTGAGTAACTTTAGAGCTCTCTCTTTGAGTTCCTTTTGTTTTGCTGCCTACAAGTTGGTGACATTTCCCAACAGGTGGAGATGCAGTCAAAAAAACGCATGCGGCGGGCAACATAAACCCAGGACCTGCGAGAAAAGTTGTCCACTCCGCGTGGGACTCGGGAAGAACCAGGGCAGAACCAGGGCTTAACCTCAGAAGCCGTTGGGAGACTAGCATGGTGGGTCACAGCCAACTACAGCAGCCTAAAAGAGAGATGGGAGAAAGAGCTGGGCAAGAAATAAGGCAAAACCCACAAGAAGTTGATCCCTATGTCCATGTAACGCAATTTTCCACATGTGTCTGTAGCCCAAAGGCTGCAAGTTTGTTGTTGACACATTTTGCGTGTTTGGTTTTCGGTATCTGGATCTGCGCGTTAGTGCTGTACTTCCAGGACCCGCTTTCCAGTGCCGCCTTTGGCCCAGCCTGCTGTAAAACTAACACACAGCCTTTTCTTTTCCTGCCCTTCCACAGTCGCAGCTGAACCTCCAACACGGTTAGCGATGAGGAGATGCTGGAGCAGAGGAAGTGCCAGTGCCAGAAAACA
>NW_008823711.1:0-2424 GCF_000699105.1 Pygoscelis adeliae | reverse complement strand
TTTCCACCTCAAAAAGGATCCCATAAGGTTCAGAGAAAGATGGCAAGGATGATCAGAGTTACAAAGCAGCTTCTGTATTGGAGCAACTCAGTAGACAGAGACTCCCCACAAGGAAAACAGGTAAAGGTCTGTACAATTATGAAGCAAGGGAAGGCGATAAGAAACAGTTGTTCTCATCTTTTGTAATACAAGAAAAAACTTGGAAGTATCAAATGTTGTTGATGGTGGCTTCAAAAAACAAATGGAGTTAGTTTGCCCACACAACATGCAGTTAAATTGTGTAACAACTGATTGTATATCATTAGTTGCTAGTTTATGTGGATATAGAAGACAAAAAATTAAGAAGAAACATTAAGTAATTTTAATTACAAAGACCCAATTGATGATTCAAGTGATCTCTGCCACAATATAATTCATATATTTGTTTTTTCTTCATTTGCTCTTCCTTAGAAAGTTTCAACTGGAGACATGATACTGGCTTACTCATACTTTGGGTCTGAGCTAGTATGGCCATTATCTTCTGGCTTTTGGTACATTTTTTTCTGTTCAGTTTCATCAGGAAAGACTTTAAACTCAATGCTAGAAATTTTAATTTATACTAAACAATACAAATGTAGATTTTAAGCTCCTATTCAAAGCACTTCTGCAAAGCCTCTTCAGACGTAAAGTTTGCCTGCTGCACAAATTCAATGTGTTCCCAATGTAAGGCTTAGAAAGACTATTTGAACATCAAGGAGCAAAGGAAAAGATTCATAATTACAGTTGCAATCAAGAGATAGGTATATGTGTACATGTGTATATAGGCATATGTATGTATATCCATATATCTATGTATATAACTCTATGAACATTACTTCCTTCTCATTTTATTTCAGCCAAAGCCCTCGTGTCCCAACTCCGACACCCTCACATGCCCCCAAGTAAGCTCTTTTGCTCCTCCTAGTTATATTGCACGCTGACTTCTATTCTCAATACATAAATGTCTATACTTCACAGCTTTATTGTGTTACAAACTGCATTTTCTTGCTTTATGATTCAGATAGCCTAAAATGCAGATTTATAGAATCTGTGACCTTTAAAAGTCACAAGAAGTATACAGGCAACATTGTCCTCCCATGTTTTCTTTAGAGCAGCCACATACAGCATCAAACGCACTGTTTCAACAAAGGACAAACACTCCCTCTCACCTCCCAAAAATATTTTGCTCATATACATAACAAGTGCCAGTTTCTCCCCTTCCTCCCTCAGTCTACTGCCCATTTGGGGGTTCCTATGTCCTGAAGGCAAAGGGATAGAGGGAAACAACTTCAATGTCAATCATGGACTATCAAGGGCCCTTAAAAAAATAACGGAGAAGTTATTAACTGTGAAATTCTTACCTTCCTGACTCCAACCAGGCTAATAATATTTCTTCTTCTGTCTGAAGCTGGGATAGGAGAGAAACTTAAGTATTAAGATTCCCCTGACTATTAAAAAACAGAGTAAGAAACAACCACTAGAGCTTGGAAAGAGACAATGCTACCAGCCTAGAGGTAGATTGAAAATGTTTATCAGGACCATTCTATGAAATGAATGGAGGAAAAGACCTACACTTTACATGGGTAATTTCTACTGTTATTATATTTTTGTTTTATTCCTTTTCTTGGCTTCTGGATAACTTCTGGATGAGGAAAGAATCTCAATTTTGATAGGAAAATTTTCAAGTTGTTTTCAAGCCAGAGGTCATATTTTCCTGGAGAGGAAACTTTCTTTGGGGTACTGACTTCAGCTGCATCCCTAATGTTTAGTCATTGGAAGGGTCACATCCAGTTCGGGTACTGTTGTCTCATGGAGTTCCACTCACAAGAAAAGCAAACAGGAGCTAAATCTAATCTATAACAAAGGCATGATCAGTATAGATGGAAAAGAACAAGATGCATATGGAAGTGCAACTATAACATAGCAAGAAGTTAGACAGCAACTTCCCAGGCCTTTACCCTTTCCACCATGGGAGACAGTTTGCATTATGATAAAATGACTATTTTTTTATCTGCCACTTCAGCCACATGTATTAAAGCCTTTAACTTGCTCAACTTGCAACCATTTTAATCTTTTTTCATGAATAATCTAACCGGATTCTTTGCTACTGCAAATTATGAAGGAGAAAGCAATTTCAACAATCTTGCAGCATAATGCTCCTTACATGCAGAATATCCCTTCCTTCTCAAGGCTTGTATTACCATTGGAAGACTTCAGAAAGTTCAGAAGAATTTCAGGGTTCAGAAGTCAAATAAATGGGTAAAAGAACATTTTAAATCTCAGAGACCTATGCATTCCTTATACAATTAATTTGGAGATCTGGAAACTGTTTAATGCAATCACATTCCTTCTTGATATTTTTCAGCTCATGCATCGCTATTTCTGTGAGTGAATATAATTTTTTTT
>NW_008823710.1:0-2728 GCF_000699105.1 Pygoscelis adeliae | reverse complement strand
CAAACAAATTGATGAGCTGTTATTCCAAGCCTCTTGGATAGGCAGAGAAAGTCTGTGACTCTGGAGAGGAAAGAGGGGGAAAAAAAAGGTAAAGGTCTCCTTTAGGGTTTTGAATTCCTTTTCAGGGTTTCCTGAAAAGATCTGCCCAAAGGTTAGAAGCAATGAGAGAAGGGGCAGTGGTTAAGTTAATTTTGTTTAGCTGTTGGGTCCCTGCCAGAAATAACTACACTTTGGAACCCTTATGCACTTTCAACCATAATACTTAGGACAATGCCTCTGTGCTGGACTACCTAGAAAGGCTGAGCTTAAGCTGTTAGGATCAGTGAAAGCTGGCCCTGATGCTGGTATTGTGGAGTCGGTGGGCTGTGCAGTCCCGTTTACATGAAGGGGTGACCGACAGAAAGGCTGTGTCTGTAAACGTGTCACCGAGCTTAGGGGAGGAAGATCACTGCACGTTATCTAAACTAAAGCGGGTCAAGTGCCCTGGGACTGAAACACAGCTGCCTGGGGGTGTCCGGGCAAGGGAGTGTGCTGTGGTCTGATGTTTCAGAGTGTCTCACTGTGTTTCTTCAGACTTCTTCGTGCCCACAAACAATGCCTGCCCTGAACTAGGAAAGACAGGAGCAATATGAAAGCAAGCGCCAGGTGAGATCTCCAGAAATGGAATTTCTACATGTGTGGTTTCAGTAAATTAACCTGCTCTGAATGTACATGATTTTTCCTATAGGCTTTGTTGCAGGAAATGTTAGTGCAGGGACGGACGGACAGATGGACAAGTATTTTTACCTTTTGCTGTGAAAGACCTGTACCAGGATGTGTGAGTATTCTCTCTGTATCTCACCGATAGGGAAACTGAGGGACAAATGAATTGCCACACGCCAAGAAGGTAGGAGGGCTGAGAATGGAACCTGACTGCTCATTCTGAGGAAGGAATTTGATGCTGAAATTCACGTAAATTCCAAACTGGAATCCCCAACCCCTACCCAGCTTCCTTCTCCCTTGGGCCTCCCCCTGCCCAGCCCCGTCAGCTGATGCCTAACTCCAGAGCTCCTGACGGTTTGCAATGGTAAAGTTTCTGGTACATGCAAGAAGTACCTATTAACTTGCTTGTCATAGCATCCACCCACATCCACCTGCAAATATATGATGCCTCAGTGACTTAATGAATTTGGTCACCCACAGGAGACTTGAAAATAGTGGGACAGCAGACCGGAGTTTACAGAATAGAGGCTGTGAAGAGCACGCTCTCATCCTTTCTGTACCAAAGGAGAGGATAAAGGGACTGAAAACAGGACCTTGATAAATTGAAAGGCAAGCTTTTTATTTGTGACCATTTACAGTAGAATATCTGAAGAAAATCAGTGTTAAAAAAACCCCACAAGTGACAGTTGTAGATGAAACTGGATGCTAAACATAATGGTACTTCTAATGCAGAAGCTTAGTATCAGGCTTCTTTCAGATCTTCTGTAATTACATCAAGATAACTACATTAGGTTAGTTAAGGTACTAGCTGTTGCACTTTATAGCTCTTCGTATACGAGTGGTAGCAGCTTCAAGAACTATGAATTATCTTAGGACAATGTTAAAATAATTAGCAAATAACATTACTGTATCAAACACAAATCACCAACTCTGTAATATTTGTAAATCTGGAAAGAAGTTCATCTCTTAATTCTATTAAATGAAAAATTAAATGCTTCATTATGCTTACTTCTCTGCTTTACATTTTGGGGGAAGAGTATCTCCCTGCTCCCATGTGATCCATGTGCATTGCCTGCTCATCTAGACCTTTCTGGACCCATCAAAATTTATTACACTCCTAACATAAATTGCACTGTATTCTCACTTTGTTGGCATCCCTGAGACCCCATGTCTCCTGCTAGGGCAGGAGGACGTCATTGCTAGTATGTTCTTGCCATTCTGTAAGACTATCTGGAGGGCTTTGGCTAGGATGTCATCCCCTTACGATACTACCAGCACTCACAACTGTACTAGGAATCTGAAATATCTACTGGCATTTCTTAAAGCCCCTTAAAATGTTGATGTGAGAATCCCATCTTTTTTTCTCTTTTAAACCTGCTACTGTATTTTCCAATGACATGCTGGAAACACAGACCTTCAGAAGCACAAAATGAGAGCACCGCTGTTTATCCAATGTTCATCTATTTATATTTATTTTATTATTTTTAATCAAATTCTTTCCAAGCCAGACACAGGATCATGTCAAATTTGGTGCATCCAATAATATAATGATTCACCAAGTTAAATTATTGCCAAAGGGGAAGGTGCCTCACAAATGAGGGCCATACAGGGGTGAGGGACGGTTTTCTAATTGTTTACTAGTTCCTGACTAGTTGACTAGTATTTTTAAGCCCAATAAAGATTTTGTTTAAAAACTCAACAGCTGGAAGAGAAGTGAAAAGTTAAACGTAGCATCTGTTGCAATATAATAGCAAAATATGAAACAGGCTGCTTGCTGTTAGGATGGAGCTGCTGAGCTTGACACTGCCCCGGAAGGTTCCTGTCTGATTGCACTCACAAGGACTGCACGGCTCAGGACTCGTTATGCCTGCAAAGAAAGTTGATAACTTTCATGTTATATGAAAGTTCATAACTTTCAAGAGGAAACTCTTCATTTGCCTTCCCTGTTTAAGTAGTAACACTTTTCTGGCTGGTTCCACATCACACCTACCAAACTTACAGCAAGGACTTTTTCTTCCCCCCCCCC
>NW_008823709.1:0-2670 GCF_000699105.1 Pygoscelis adeliae | reverse complement strand
GTGGTGTGGTGTGGTGTTGTGATGTTATTTTCCTAGTAGCTTCATCACTGGAAATTAATCTTCCTCAAAGTCACTGGGGGGAAAAAGTCCATCTTCAAGTATGGATTATATGAACAAAGGTAACGGTTACAAAGAGTTATATTCAAGAAGATTTTGTGGATATTGTGGATCTCATCTCCATGTATTTTTTGTTAGATCTGTTGCCTTGGATATTAACTAAGCTTAAATCTAGACATGGCTGTTTAAGAAACGCTGTTGATTGTCCCATCTCCAATCGAATAAATGTATTTAAGTCAAAAAGATTACGTATACGTCATGTGGGTTATATTGCGTGAGGCTTGTTTATGTAGTACCTATTTTACATAATGGAAATAGTTCAGATGAAGAGAAAGGCTAACGAATAAGGACCTTTACCCATTTTAATGAGTTACTGTAGAAAAGTAAACTGAAGGTTCTGTAACTTTAGTCTTTGTTTATGCCTTATTCAGTGGGTCTGCTGGTCCTTGTCAAAAATGCATCCCTGCTCATTTCCAATGCAAAGAGGCAGGCAATAAGCGACATTTCCAGAGAGAGAAGAGTTAGAAGGAATGACACGTACGCTTCCAGTGAGATTCAGGTTCAGGAGGATGGCAGGAGAACTCCTTTGTGACCTTGAAGGACACAAGTCTGTTCCTGCTTTGATCTCAGCAGCGCGGGCAGGTGCTGAGAGAGCACGGCGGAGAACTGTTTTACAGACGGCTGCCGAGCACCTCGGATGTCAGCTCTTCAACATTGCCCATGACCGCAGCTTGGTTTTGGCTCAAACTGCCCCAGTCAAGGCCTGAAAGTTTTCAAATGCCATTTTTAAGGGCCAAATGCCTTTGAGGCAAAAATAATTAATACAGAAGAGGCAAAAGTAGAAATGAAATAAAGTCACAAAAGTTCGGCAGTGTCTAACCATAACCTCTTTCAATTGCTGCAGTCACACAATTGTCTTGCTCTCCTGCAAATTTAAGTGTCTTCAATAAAAACCATAAGCCCAGTGCTTATAGCAGATGATAAAACATCACCAAAGAATTCACAGCTGCACTGAGAGAACAGCAGGTTCGCAAAATAAGTACACTGCCTATTTTTGTAGCCGTTACATGTTCCTAAGCACTTTCAGAAAATCACTCAACTTGCTCAGCTGGCAGACTTTACCAGGTGCTCAAGTGATTGCAAGGGGGAGAGGCGAGGAAGCTGCCTTTTCTCTCAAGCTGAAGACGACCGACGTCTCTGAACACTTTGGCTTCAACATGATAATACTGAAGTATTTATCAACCCATAGCACATTTTATCGTAAGTGGAATAAGAGACTGAGCTTGACTTGCCAAATGGTCTCTTTAGCAATTTATTTCATAACTATTTGGGGGTTGTTCAGTTCTAGAAACATTTTTGCAGGCATACAAGTCCCTAGTCTGAATTTCAGAAAGGTCCAGACCAAGATTTCTCTTTAACCCCAGGCCACCATATCAATGATGGCAGCGTTCTGTACACGGGACTGCACTTTCAACTAGGCATTCTCACTGCCACCAAAAATTTTGGCAAAATTGGTTTGTCGCTCTCCCGGTGACAAACCATAAATCTTGCTGGAAGAGTGTGGTGTGTTAATTTAGAAGTTCTGGAACATAGTTTCTGAAGTACTTAAAAAAGTTACCAAGTGCGAGTGTACATAATTATATAGCTAATTTGGCCACTGTGAGCTCCCTTTTCACGCACATAAGCCCATATTGCAATAAAATTTGTCAAAACTACACGTGATACATTTCTTATTCTTATTGAATCACCTTTCTTTATAAAGCTGAAGGCAAGAAGCGAGGCTGAATTTCAGAACAAGCTGCACATGCGGAAACGGCCATTCATGCAGACAGCTTTGCAGAAACTTGAGATGCGTTGTGGCTTAACTGTGTCTTACGTGTGTCTTACATGACACCTGACTGTAGCCAACTGTGGTTTGATCACGCATCATCTCAAACTCTTCAGGGACTTCCATGGAGGAGAGAATCGAGACCCCGCAAGAGCACAGCCCGCATTCACAGAGTCGCAATGTGGCTCTGCTTATGCCCCTCTTTCTAGCTCTGTCCGGCTTACGACATGTGTTGGCACATGACGTACTTCTCTCTTCAGGGATGTCGCCTAACCTGTCAGCCAGATCCTGCACCACCCCCACTATTTGAAGCTCCGGCCCCAAGTCGATTGGGGTGCCTTTCCTTCCCTGGAATATGAGCTAACTCTGAAAATAGCGTGAATGAGTGTTTAATGCTAAAATAACATTTAGTCTCTACCCGTAAGGAGGATTTCACTAGTACCATTGTAACGAGAAGAGTGATCATCACTCGCACCAGCTTTACTAGATGCTGATAAATTCAGCCTGCAGTTCAAAGATTCTGGAGGGGGTGCATTGGGAGGTGGTGGAGGAGAGGGAAGTGGGGAAGGAAAGGTAAACAAGAGAGAAGATGCTGCCTGTCTTACGGCATTGAAAACTTCAGCCCATGATTTTGTCTGTCTCAAAGAAACAGCTTTTCCCTCACGCTCAGAAAGCATGGAAGGTGCCGCCTTTTCTATGCTACACTGACTGCTGAGGCCTGACTTCTTAAAGAACAGCCCAGAAGGGTCGGATTTTCAGTGGATGAGATCTACCTTGCTATTAAA
>NW_008823708.1:0-2604 GCF_000699105.1 Pygoscelis adeliae | reverse complement strand
TTTAAAACAGAAGCTGTTTTTAAGGCGGTCTGTGTTAGCATTTTTGTTCTATAGTTGTATATCATCATCCCTGACAAAAAACCCCACTTATTAATACCTGGAACCAGTCTGCAAGGAAGTTGTAAGGTAGCTGATGTGATGAGCAGATGTCTAATTCCAAAATACTGTTCGGACATTATTCAGGTTTTGGAATATTTTTCAGGGAGAGAGTCATAAGCTGTTTCTAATAATTCCATTTAGAGAGAACACTCTTTGTGACCATTTTCTGAATTCGGTTACTTTATTGATCCATCTCATTTCTTTAACGTTGTTTATAGAAGAAAACAACGGAAATTTTGCTAACCTGTCTTTAAGATGATGTAAATTATTTAATAATGTGGATTTTGAAAGTCCTAGATAACCAAAGATTGCGTCATTTCCTTGATATCGTACGTATACTAAGAAATGAAATAACCACATGTGCCTGCTTTCATTCATGCACGTATAGAAAGGGAATGAGAATAGCTATGTGTAGAACTGATTGCTTTCCATACATTTAGAGTAATTCTTGTGATAAAGGAAACTCTAATCCTATTTTTGAGACCACATATGTTTTTCTTAGAATCTTCCAAGCAGTAACTAAAATGCAGAGTATTATATTCTCTAGCAAGATTTCAAAACAACTGTATTTTCTCTTTGATAGAAAATGCTGGTACTTTGGAGACACTTGTATCCCCATGTTGTAGGTGTGGTTGTGCTGAAAGATCCATGGAAAAAATGGGCCATCGTTCCCATTAATGGTATAATCCAGCTAGCATAGGAAGTCTTTTATATTAAAAGAGGTTCCCATTGTTTCTAACCTTCCTCTCAGATTTGAGGATTTTGGGGCTGGAACATAGTGCATATTTTCCCCGTTCTGCCCCCACCCCCCGAAAAAAGAAGGAGGAGGAACATTTGTTTAATTCCCATTTGGAAAACAACATTCTAGGGAAGACATTTATCCTCCCAGCTTTGTCTCGGTGCTTCTGTTTCACTCTGGAAAAGTAGTGACTGAGTGTTGCTACGGTGTTACATCTATGCAATTTATCAAAGCTTATGGGATTTTTACTTGTGTTACAGAAGGCTCATTAGTCGTCAAGTCAATTGAACATAGGTCATAATTATTACACTATTAGAGCATTCTTGAAAAAGATAAATAGGTGTTAGGGTTGTGAGATCTGTTGGAATGAAAGAAAAGTATTTTAATAAAAATGTCAGTATTTTAACATTCCTCAAGTTCTACAAAACAAATGCAAACCTGACTTCCAAATAAATTAATAGTACTACAATGATGATAAAAGTTCAGTGATAAAGGTATACTGCTGCCTAACTTGTTAAATGTAAACCAGTGCAGTTGTGAAGGAAGGGACTGTATTTCTGTCTGTTTCTCTAGGACTATCCTTAGTGAAGACATGAAGGGTTTGCATCCAGGAGAGAGTTGCTGTGTGACTTTACTTTGCAAATCCACACACTTTCAGTAGTCTTTAAGTTCTAGTTTGAGTAGTAGGTTATGGTTCCCCTAATAACCACTTAGTCCAGAGAACACATCTTCCCATCAGTTCTTAGATTTATGTTGCATGCCTTTTCTGCAGACCATTCTTTTGCATTCAAACACCGTGGTAACATCCACTACCAGCAGAGTAATGTTCAGAGAAGCAAAGACTAATTTACAGAATTCTCCATCATTGCTGTAGAGCTGAGGCTGGTGATACACTCACACTTCCCCCCACCCCCACCCCGCTTTTTTCTCTGGCTACGATGTTGTATAGTTTATGTCTCTCCATTTTTATAGTTTGGCGGCCAGGCATTGTCCAAGAGTATGAGAATGTGTCTCATAATGTGCAAGGCAGCTGCAGCATGTCACATTTGCACTTTCTAAACCTCAACACAGAAATTCCCTTGCTGGATAGCAATTTGCATGCAGCTTGAAGGCATTAAAATACTGTGTCTCTAGGAAATCTTGGTGGAACTTGATCCATTTGTTGCTTACAGAATCGTGGTCGTGGATGAAAGGAAATGTTGTTTCCAAAATTCAGTTGTTCCAAATAATGTAGATTTGGAAATTTCTTTTTAAGCTGTTTTTCGTTCTGGATGTTGGTAGAGGGGTTTGTATAGCATGTTCTCCTTCCATCTGAAGTTCTGGGACCTTGTCTTAACAGCTACTGTTTGCAGAGCCTTTCACATTCCCTATGGAAATTTCTTATTTGCACATGATTTTGGATGTTGTTATTAGATGAATTATCCTTTTCTCAAAAATAGAACTACAATATGTGTCTGCCATCAAGTAGGTAATATGCAAAACGTAGGCTAAGGTTTTGATGATACTGTGTGATGAGCCTGCTTTTTCTTTGCTTCCTCAGATCAGCCAAGAGCGGTCATGGTATAACATAATGTTGTAGAATTTGAGTTGTGTGATTTTAAGGATCATCTCTGCATTCTTTAGATTAGGTGCCTACCAAGAGGTCCTTTGACAGATATTATTGCAGAAGGTGTTAACTACCCCTAGCTACTTACCAGAAACTACCAACCTTATCACAGGTGGAAGTATACTGTAGTACTCCAGACAATCACAGGTCATAGTTTAAA
>NW_008823707.1:0-2620 GCF_000699105.1 Pygoscelis adeliae | reverse complement strand
AATTGGTGGGGTTTTTTTTTAGAATGTATATATGCACTTTTGGAATAAAGGATTAATGTTTTAGGCTTGCTTACTGTGATTTAATTTTAGAAGGTAGGAAAGAATAAGTCATGGCAAGAATATCAACTAAGAAAGCGTAAGACAGAATAACTTTTCCACTTGCTTAATGTTCATCCTGAATAAAAGACCATGCAATACATTAGGGGCTAAATTCATATATTGTGAATCTGATTTATGCAAAGAGTAATTTTTTAGCAGTAGTTACAGAGGTTTGGATAGAAAAGATAGATTAGAAAACAGCTTAATCCTTTCATATCTATAGCCAAGTACAGAACAAAATGCTGGTTAAAAGCAGCGGAAGAACTTACAGTAAGTCTTAAATTTTGCATTACAGCTCACTGCAAATGAAATGAGCTTGAAGATCTCACCTAAGATCTTAGTAAATAATCACAATCAGCACATCTGTGTAGGGCCACTATAAATGATACTTTTATTAGCATAAGTAAAGTGTGTGTTTCTTGTTTGAAAGATTTTGCATTTTACCCAAGACATGAGAAATAGCTACATAACTCAGAACAGCAATGAGGAACTTGAGGATGTGCAGTCAGTTTCCAAGGTACAGGAGAACAGCCCGACTGTTCTAGGTGTTTGAAGCACAAATTTGCTATCTGGCACATTTCAAATATGCAGAATGGTTTTAATGGCCAGTTGTTGTGCACTGACAATTATAGATCATATATGTACTTATTGTATCCATTTATCTGAGGTGGAATTTTTCAGTAGATTAGGACTGGTTTTGGAGCCATACGTTGGAAGGCATGAAGGCTTAAGCAGGCAGACATAACACTGAAGAATTGGTAAGATAGTGAGGTTACTGGGGAAAAACAAACAAGAAAGGAAATTAAGGAGGATGACATAGGCTTATGAGAAATCAGAAATTGTATCACAAGAGATGAGAAGCCAATAAGCAGATAAAAAGGAAGATGTTCTGTGATTTTTAAGTGTGAAAGATGATTCTGACAGTGACTTTCTAAACTGAAAAGGGACAAACAAAGGTAAAAATAACCCAGACAAGTGGCAGTACAATTGCTATAGAAGATGACCAACATCTAGCAGGAAAGTTTTAATCATAGAGATTACAAAATACCCTGAATTTTGAAGAAGTTAAAAGCAAACAACAGCAGACTGGATATGGGAGAGGAGACACCAAAAAGGTTGTAGTTAAGGAGCTCTACAGAAGAGCTCTATTGACTATTGAAGCATGTTAAAACTTTGTTTGAATTAGGCATAACACTGCAAACTCTTGCTATATACTGACTACATACTGTAATGTATTTGATATTTTGTAGAGGTGGGACCTTTGGAGAGCTCAAGGAGAGCTGATTAAGGTAAAAAAATTGTATAAACAACAAAGTAATGAGAACATCCAATTATTATGGAAGCAAATGTTTCCTGGGGTTAGCTGTCAAAATTGATAAAGCTGAACAGTCTCTTTACTACTTACATAGCTTATTATATTGCTTTAATAGTTCATGACAGGTGATAAAAATGAACTTCTTTTCCAATCAGTCACAGGAATTTTCTTGGGTGACAGTGTAATGACATTTTGTGCTGCAATGGACAGTTAAATTTTTGTGAAGTTATGATTGATATTCATCTCATTTGCATTATTTGACCTTTATTACATTTGTGGAGTTTTTTTCCTATGAAGCTACTGGGTTTGATTTCTTCTTCTTCCAAGATCCTTGACGCTGACCTAGTTGTGACACCATGATTCTGAAAATAGTTATTTATCCATTTTGGGTAGCTGAGATCCACAAGTGAAAATGTGAACTGAACAAGACCACATGAAGTACGTGCATTAACTCTGGCTCATTATCATTTGGCACTTTGGCAAATTTTGAGTTCTAGAGTAGTCTAGATGAAGTAAAACATTTATTGAATTAAAGGTATAGTTAAGTTTGATAGTGCCATAGAAAAGGTCCACAGTTTGCTTAAGAAAGTCCTGTTCCTGTCTTGGGTTTTGAGTTCTCACTCAGTTCATTATGGTGGTGTTATAGTGGCAGCAAAAACACGGTTAAGCAAACATGCTGAATTTTTGTGGGCCCCAAGGGTCTTTTTGATTCTTGTTATTGTAGATACTGGAAGTGTGGACCAGTTGAAATTGTACACAATTTTTCTGTTGACAACAGGCCTGTGTTTAATGTTGACACACAGGAAATTAATTTAAACCCATGTACTTCCAGCATGTGACTTTGGATTTCATCCTAATTTGTCGTATCTTTAACAGTCATAAATAAAAAGTCCACGCTAAACTGCTTTTGAGCTTATAAGGCCAGATCTGTTTTGAATACAGATATCAGGCAGCAATAGAGCAGGCAGCTCCACAAGGACAAGGAGGCTGGCAGTGCCATGACACACCAACAAGGGTGTAGGACCACCACACCAACAAGGAGAGTGGTGCGGAGTCGCGACGATGACCAGGGACAGCCAAGGGACTTGTGACCACCACACCAGCCCCAGCCATGGGGCAGGTCCGAGGCCAAGCCAGTGGGTCGGGGTCAGCAAGGTGCGAGGCTGGGAACAAGCAGGCAAAGGATGAGGGCCTGAGCTGAAATGC
>NW_008823706.1:0-2574 GCF_000699105.1 Pygoscelis adeliae | reverse complement strand
AAAAAAAACCACAACCTAAGCTTCAAGATCCACCCCTACAACAGTGAAAATTTGGTTAATTATTCCAAAATGTGATCAAGTTAGCATTTACCAGTTTTTAATTTTACTCAAAGCATTTCTGCATCAGAATATATTCCAAAATTTGCATTTATCCTACTTTAAAAAAATAATCTTATTCTTTATCCCAGTCAAAGCAAGTAATCCTGCATTTTATGCATTTATCGCTAATTATATTCAGAATCTGAATCATGTTGCTGCCTAGTCTTAATCTCATTTAAGAAAAGATTAACCTTTCTTGACTTCTCACCACAGAATCAACTCTTGAGAATTACAATGTGAGAACGGACACGTGACAGTCATGCATCCTGTGTCATTAAAGCAGATTTCCAATTACTCTTACATTGCCTGTATCAGACTTTATAAACTATTTACAAGAGAAAAATTCTGTATTTCATGATATTCTAATTAAAAAATATCAAAGGATGTGTCAGAACAGTCAGTTTTGTGCAGTTTCCGTACAAGACAGAAAACGTTTGGATTACAGAACACGAGGGAATTATTTCCAACTTTACAGTAAGGGAAGATGCATAAACACTCCTGTAGCCGAGTAACTAAGAAAGTAAAACCTGGCTAAAATGTTAAAATAATTGAAAATACCTCTATAGAAAATGAGCAATGCTGACAGTGAACATGACTTAGCTGAATCAAGAAGAGTACTGTTCCCCTCCAGAATGATATTCCCGAAGGAGTCATTTGAAATTAGGCTTCCTATCTGACCAATACTTAGACTCCATATATATTCATATATTTTGAATAACCCACAAAGGTTCTTAAGCTTCCCACTTCAAGACTGAGTTCATTTTTATTTTTAAATAGCTACATGGGGGAGGGGTGTGAAGGAGTGTTGATAGCTTGAAACCAGTCACACAAGCTTATTAATAAATGGGAAGGAATTCTTCCAGAAGTGAAGTAACAGTTCGTGCAGAGATGTCATAGCCTTGAATTTACAGGAAACCCATAATCATCGAAGAGGAGTGTTACAGAGACACACCAACGGTCAGAATGTGAAATGGTATACCGCTAGTGATACAGCTTGCTCAGATGATTTCATATTACAGGAAGGAACTGGTAAACCACGAACTGTTAAATGCATGAAAGTCAGCTTCCTCCTCACTCACCGAGCTTCTCCTATGAACCCATTACAGCAGCAGTACAAAACTCTTCATTCTAACTGTGTATAATTCAGACACTAAACACCAGGGCTTTGCAAAAATAATTGTTAAGAAACCTCTTCTTTAGAGCTGCACATAGTACTTGCAGACTGAAGAGATTAAGATATATCCATATGCTTAAAAGTGACTTTGTGATGACCAGTGAAACACGCCTAAACACACACACGCAAAGTAAGGTAACCAGTTGTGTTTTGGACTCTGTCTGCCAAATACTTTCTTAAGCTAATATTGATATTTTAACCACAGCTCAAATTCTCTGACTGAAGGAAATATGCCTTTATAGTGGATTGCTTTTTCTGGACTTTTGCCACTCCAGACATTATCCTTCGTTAATGACAGAAATGGGACTAGCCCTTGTCAAGAAACTGCTTAAGAACACACATTTTGTTTTTTCTTTTTTTGAACCTAGAATATGGAAAACATTAACTTATTGAACTATACATGGCAAATATTCCTTTAAAGATTAAATATTTGAACTTCTTTTAGTACAATTAATTCTCATCTCCAGGTATTTTTTAAAGTATTATTCTTACATGTCCTTGAATTCAGACTTTATTTCATTTCTGCAGAGCTACCAAGAAGCAGATCTTGTCAGATAGTTATTTCATTTGTCACACTACAGTGAGTGAAATGCATTATACCACTGATTTTACAACGCTGAGTGAAATGACGTTTCTTGCACATTATGAAACTATATATCAGTAGTATGTACAGCCACTATGGTGCCTTCATATACAGACAGTCTCCGGGATTCCTTCTAGCCTGTTACTTCTCAACTTGAGCATCTCCCTTAAAAATGTGTTATAAATAAAACCTGATTAGCCTAACTATAAATATAATAATAATATTACTATAAGTATAACATAAAGATCCATTGTCTGTTTGTGGGTTCAGGTTTTCTTAAGTATAGCTCTTTTTCCATTAACAAGAGTATGTCAGCTTTACTGACTGTATGCAAACTGTGATGCAGATGCAATCATTTAATCTCCAATAATTCAGACTAAGAAAACATGCAAACACAATCACAGCTCATCTGAGGTGACACCCTAACAATGCGTCAGCAAAGAAAATCAAAGAGACCGTGGCTACAAGCAAGTCATAGTGATGCCAAGACAATCACAACAGCTGTTGGTAAAACCTTGAAGAACAATTTTTCTTCAGTAGCTGTTATTACACATTAACATTAAAAAGCCTAAAAGCTAATAACAATTTTTGCTTCAGAGAACAGCACAGAACAATACCTCATTCTAAAATTTCATAAGTAGTTAAGAAGTCTACTGCTATTTCTTTAAAGACAATTTGTAACATCATGTGTTTCAAATATTCTCTTACTCTGTTTTTT
>NW_008823705.1:0-2641 GCF_000699105.1 Pygoscelis adeliae | reverse complement strand
TTTCTACATCCCTGTTCTTTCTCTTTGCTTTCCATCTGACCTTCTCCACGTGGTCCAACTCCTGTTTGATATGCAGTGAATGGAGAAATGGAAACAGTTTCCCAGCCTAGATCTTATCAATTATCTCTGTACCCTGAAGCAATACGGCCCAGTCTCCCTCCACGTACTTCTAACACAAGCCAATGAAGCCTCTTGCAAAGTATCCTATGCATAGGGGAATGGAGCCCAAAAAGGCAGCGGGAGTCAAGATGGATACAATTTTTTAGCATTTTGTTACAAGGCAAAACTACTAAAAATATTTTCTGACTACATCTAAGTAACAATGAGGCACAGCATTACATTTCATATGCCCTAGCAAGCACTTCTGGATTTAAATGCTTATTTACAGCAGTCTTGGATTCTAAGCACTCAGGCCTTATCCACAGTGAGTACCTTTGCCTTTGTCTGTCATCATTCTTCCAGCCTGATTTGTATGGTGCACCTGAGCAGCAAAGCACGGTCAAGAATTTGTTTGGCTTCAGAGTGAGAAATTAGAGAATAAATACATTGAGTATGAAATCTAAAAATAAATGGCATCTTCTAAGCTAAGAAGACAAAAAGAGGTTATACATGGTCCATGCTGCAAGACAAACAGATGCAAAAAGAAATGCCTAAAACAACTGAATGACAAGACGGATAAGGTAACACAATATATGATAGTAAGCAGAGCGTGGTTTTTGCTATTTTTTTCAGTCCAGGACAAGGAGGAAAATGCAGGTGTTACCCTCTGTGCCTTTCATGTCATGTAGCCTACAAGTTTTATTGTGATATTTCATCATGGCCTACCCCACCACCACCAAATATAGCATACTGCTTTTCTGAAAAAGTCATGTTTATATTCCTGTCAGCTACCAACTTCAAAGCTTCCAATTGCAGAAATGTGAATCCACCTGGACAAATGAAAAAATAAATGTGATCCTGCAGAGGAAGAAGTATTAAAATTCTTTGTTATCTGTGCGCTTACATTGATCTCTTCTAGTTTCCCTTCAGAGGTTTTAATAAATAGTATTTCACCAAGTAGACTTCCAAGCTCAGGCTGCATGTTAGTAGGAATCTATGCCTACCCTTAGGACTTCCTAGAGAGAGATTGCTAAGCTTGATGTAGACACCTTCCAAAGTAGATACATAATAGTATAAATGATAAATGAAGACTATTATATAACCACATCAACCCTTGGAATATAAATTGTGGATTTGACTATGGATCGGATAGAGCATCACCTTTTTTCACTTTCTTCTCAAATGCAATCCTAGTTTGTAATCATTTTTCGCAGACTGTAGCTTGTAATTCAGGTGTGGTTCATACTGAAGGAGGGGGAAGCCAGGTTCACAGGGAAAATGTGTCATCATTGCAGTCAGCCCTCCTGCAGTAAAGCATTCCTCTTCCACACCAGCCATTCCTACTCTCTTTAATTCAGTATAAACTATGGAACCTCAGAATAAAGCAATGTCATTATCTTATTCTTTCAGTAGGTCCTGTAACGTGTGATCAGTTTTGTGCACCTACGCAAGGAGCGGGAATGAGCAGAGCCTGCACATTCACGGGTCAAGCAATGCATGCGATCACTTTCTTGCATTCTCGACATGGCAACTGTGCATGTTCGTTTCTGATGATTGTACATCCCGTGATGGTGCAGCATGTATTAAAGTCTATTTCCAGTCAAGGCTCAGTGAACAATTAATAACCTTGCAATGATACTATAGTTCAGTAATTCATGCAGTTTCAAACACCTCAAACCATCTGTGTTCAGAAACATTAAAGCTCTGGTGTTAAAAGTGTTCTTATCAGCAGTTAGTTAATCCCATGATAAATCTGAGCAGTGAACTTAACAGTTTAGAAACAGATTCAAAAGAAGCAATGTACAATTTTTATTTCAACACATTTCTCTAATTGCTAATTGGACCTTCCTGGACCATGAAGATAATTAGGTTATTTTTGCCTCTCATTTTGTGATATCTCCACTTTTGCATAGACTGTGCCTGGGAGAACACAATGTTCCAGCTGAGGGAAAAAACACTGAAGGATGGTAATTAGAGAAAATAGCAATGCAGAGTTGTGACCCACATCACAAACATTAACATGTACTCAGCGAAGAGATCCCACTAGAAACAACCAATTAATGACTGTATGAGAAGTGCCTTAAGTTGTTCTGCTTCTTGGAAAGGTGCAAGCTGCTGAGCAGGTAAAGTGCTTGCTGGCAAACTGAAAATGGAATTTGCAGACAGGTCCCCACTCAAACCTCACGTCAAGTTTGACATTTACAATTTTAATATATTTGTACACTGAGAGCATACAGAGGAGAAGAGCTGCTCCAGGTATAGACAGCATGTCTGATTTAGAAAATGAAGAAGCTCTTATTTCTTGTTTCCTTAAAGTGAGGAAAATGCATTTCATTATATGGATGTTTGACATAATGATATCTATATATTTTTTAAGATACCTGTATATATTTTAAGATGTCTGTATATATTTTTAAGACACAAAATTGTTGCTTTGCAGCTTGAGTATTGGACCTTTACTTGAGAGACTGTGTTTATTCCTGACCCTCCTTTGGCTTATGAGTTCATTTATCACCCTTCACATGTTTCTGTAAACTTATTC
>NW_008823704.1:0-2675 GCF_000699105.1 Pygoscelis adeliae | reverse complement strand
CCTGCTGAGCAAGCAGGAAAATTAACACAGGCAGTCCCACCGTCTCTCACACATCTGACTTTCCTCTACACTTTCTTCTAACTGCCCTTTCTGTCCTATCTCTTCGCTCAGTCTTCAGTCCAACTACACCATACAAAAACAACTCCAGAAGAGGCTACAGCTTATCCCATTCTTCCCAGCTAAAAAGCAACAGGGAGCGTTACCACCAAATGAAGGAACAGACCGCAGTTCAACACAACACCCGTCACGTGCAAGCTCAAAGCATTCATCCATGAATGATCATAGCTGGTATCACAGCTTTAATGCTTTCACTTTCGGTTGTTTAATTTTTCCTTTACTGAATACTAGTCAACTTACTCATAAATCAGCATGAAATATCTTCAGCTACGGAACTAAGCCTGATGGAGTCTCAATTCTCAAGATCTTAGACCACATTTAATGGTTCTGCATCATGGTTACACCTTGTTCTTTCTAAGGGATTTTATTTCTTCAAAAACTAACTTACCACTGCCTTGCTCTCACAGAGCTGTGAATGGTTTGGGGGAGAGAGAGAGACTCTAGATTGCCACCAACAGATCAGAAAGGAGTAGAATTTCATTTTTACAAGCACTGGTCTCGCATGTCTCCCCAGGCAAGACTGTCCATAAAGCACCCTAACATCACATTTCAGTAATGACTGCACTGTGATAATACTTCCTCCCTGGAGGACCTGGGATCATGTCAGATTGCAGCACCTGACAGATGTTGTCCAATTTCATTCTTTTTCTTGAAAGGAAAAATTAAACAAGTGAATATATCAGAGACGGGTTTGATTTCAAGCAATGGAACACCAAGATATAATGAAATGTCATCATGCAACCATACCAAAGTTGCTAGTTTCCTTTCTCCCAAACCAATAACCTGAAATAAATATCCCTTTTCCACTGACAGACACCTGGTTTCAAATTTATTTGAAAGCGGCTTGTACTTTAAGAAGTTGAAGAAATTTGCAGCATCTTACAGTAAAACACCTATAAGACATTATCAAGTTTTACAGGATCCTCAAGATATCTTCATAAGTACATTTTTTTGTCCAGAGAAACAGTGCTGTTATCTTAGCAACTGAGCTGGCTGAAGAGAGTAAAGACAATCACATTTTTAGTATTAAATAGATGTGTTTTTTTCTCTGAGGCAGAAAAGGCATGAATCTAGTGCCCAATACACAGTGAAACTGGTAAATAGTACATAATATAGCAGGGAACAAGATTCAGTGACTTCAAACATTCCCTAATGCTATTAAAATAAAGGAAAAAAGGTGAATTTTTTGATGGCAAAGTCAGTTCAGTTTTCAGTTTGTGAAGGTGAGCTTCAAAAGGTCTGGATCTGACTTAACACATAAGCTTGAACTTTTGGCTGCTTATCTGAACAACTAGAAATCTCAGGAGAGCCGGCATTTTCATGAGCTTTCTACTATCTCACAAGGTTGGGCAGGGGTGGTGAAAGAAAAGGAGGAAAAGAAAAAAAGCAACTTCTCTTGCAGTATTTCATAGCTATGGATTTCCAAGCCTGGATGAAATCTAGAAGAGAAGTAGAACACTAGAAAGTAATGTAGTAAAAAAAGAAAAAGAACATTTTAGAACTTAAGTTTTGTTAAATGAGGCCTGGCCAGAAAATAAGAATTCCTTTAACCAAAAATGCTGCAGTTTCTACAGTTTTGTTCTGCATCCAAACAAAAATCTAAAACTTCACAAATAAATTTTAAAAGATAGCAGAATTAAAGAAGCCAAAACTAACTCAGCAACTAGAGCCAGCAGTAGGGCACTCATTTTACAGTTACGCCTCTCTCTGCCCCAAATCTAGAAAAGCAGAAATTTGAATCCATGTCCACAGTAAAAATTCTAATGCTGGGTGTTCTGGAATCATTTATTTAAAACCTTTGTCTCCCTTTATGTTCTTTGGAAAGGGAGCCACAATTCATTTCTATTCTACTTCTGCCTAACTATATAATTAACGAATACAAGCTCTTACAGGGACTCCAAACACTCCCCACCTACAGCAGCATTATCATTTTCATTTACTTTTACTTACCTATTTACTCACTTGGCAGGTACTATGCATGTATCTTTGTGGAATGATAAATAATTCCCTGACAAAACTTTCGGTAGAAAACTGCATTTTCAATGAAGTTTTGGGTAATCTGGGGTAAAGTTCTCCCTTAAGCATTTTCAATGCATCAGAAATGTTTTCATTTTTTTAATTAGTCAATTTTCTGCTGCTGTTTTTCCTGATTTTAATTTGGCTGGAACTGCTGCTGTTCGCCTTGCTAGAGTTTCTTCTTGAGTTCAAATGGGATATGGTATTCTCCTTTTCCGTGTCCAGCTAGGGTGCATTCCAGCCACACCTATTCTTCATACATTTCTCTGGGACAATGTGGCAGTTGAAGTACCTGGCTGGTAATACATTTCTAGGTCATTTCACTTTCAAAACATAACACCAAACAAGCCTTAGTTAAAGCTTCAGAGGTACGTTTTCAGTTAGGAAAGTATCAGGAGCCAGGTAAATACTGTTAGCAGAAGAAAAACTGGTTTTGGAGGACTAGCCAAAAGACTAAGTAATGAAATGCCCGAGTTAAGAAGCTGAAGTCCTATTAACAGTCAGTACTTTCTAACCTACATGAGCTGAGGGAGGAATCAACA
>NW_008823703.1:0-2611 GCF_000699105.1 Pygoscelis adeliae | reverse complement strand
AGAAGCAGAAACTCTGCTGTATTTTTCAATATTGGCAAAAAATATTAGCAGGGCACAGGAGAAACAAATGCATATAATTAATGAGTGCTTCAGAAAATATGACATCTCTTTCAATTGGCCCATGCTTTCTTGAGGGACCAGCTCAGAGGGCGGGTGTAGGAACCAGACAGAGGTCCTTACTCTGAGCTTTGATATGTTATCATTCACAGTGGTTTAACAAATTACGAGGGATTTCAAGATGGATTTAGTTTTGTTTGTTGGCTGTTAAGATAACAGCTCCCTTGTCTTCTGTACCAGCAATTATTCTTATTCTAGAAAGCCTTGTATTCCAAGGGAGCATAAGAACAGTCCTACTAAGGCATAACCAAATATCTATCTGGCCCAACGTCCCCCCTCCACCACTGGCCAGCCAAGGTGCCCGAGGAAATGGTTGCATACAGTGAGGCTTTATTCCTCACAATATTATGTATTTTTCCAGCCCCCAGCAGTTTGTGACCCAGAAATCCCTTCAATATGCCACTTAATATCAGTCCACCCCTCTGTTTCTGCTCCTGTGATCTAAAACCAGGCTCCTGATGCATTATCAAACTATTAGCCATACTATATAATGTTTGTTTTTTCTCTCCTACCAGCACCTAATAAGTGTGAGTTAAACTGTATTCCCAAGGGAGAAAACTTCTACTACAGGCACAAGGAAGCAGTGGTAGATGGGACTACCTGTGAACCTGGCAAGCGGGACATCTGTGTAGAGGGAGCTTGTCAGGTTAGTCATCTTGTTACTTCCTTCATTTACCATTGTGACTGTCAGTCTTTCTGTTGCTTCCCTTTGTTCTACTTGGCCTTTCATAATAGCACCAGAAAAGAAGAATCATTCAGTTTCCAAGGTGCTGAGGAGCACGTGGACAGCTTTTATCGATCTGTCTCTGAATGTGAAATAGAAGATGCCAACTCTGTCCTTTCTCTGACAACTCCTTCCCTGCCCTATCCTGACTTCCCAGACTCCCTAGATTCAGGCTTTCTCATTAGATGAGTCCAGCATTTTTTCTTTCTTTCCTCTGTCATTACGGTTTATTCATATCAATGCTCCTGTGCTCTGACAGGCTGTTGGCTGTGATAACATGCTGGAATCTGCCAAGAAGGAAGACAAGTGCCTGCAGTGTGGAGGAGATGGCAGCACCTGCTATGGTGTGAAGGGCACTTTTGATGTGCCCAGCCTCCCCAAAGGTACAAATGGTCTAGGTAGTTGGGCCAGGTGAGAAGGGGAGAGTTAAACCTAAACTCAAGCTCCTGCAAGGGCTGGTGGAGACACCCGCTCACATGATTGTTGTAGGCAGGCTTGGATGTTCACTTGAAATGTCTGTATGACATGTGGCTTTTTAGCTGCTTTAGCATCAGAAAACGTATTGATGGCCTTATCCTGGGGATCACTTCCTTAGTCTCAATACAAATGGATGTACTTGCCGTGCTGCTTTCCCTGCTCAGTCTCCAGCGGGTGCTGTAAGTGTGCCATATGAATATAGTTATATACCTCTTTCATAAGACTGTCCCCCTGTCCAGTGTCTTGACAGCCCCACCAGGATTGGTGCAAGGCTAGAAATGGGACTGCATCTTCTGCATTTGGCCAATTTTGAGTCATTTCAAGATAACAACTGCACTTGTGGTCACATCTCTCTGTGTTGAGCTCCAGTATGATACTTGCTGAAATTCCAAAGATTTTAAAATCTAAAAAATGGACATTGCACTGACCCCCATGCTTACCTTTCTGAGGTGTAGTTGGAACTTTTTACACATGGACTGACCTGTGGATAGTTTTGGGTGAAGCTGTTCAGAATGCAGGTAAAGTGATGGCTGAAATGCTTCAAGCCACCATCAAAAAGCTCATCCAGTTGTTCAGGCACCAGTAAAACCAGGAACATCTTTGGCACAGAAGAGTGACTGTGTGGCATCCATGGACAGGTACTGAATAAACCCCTTCCTTTTTTTTCAGGGTACAATCAAATCTTCATCATCCCTGTGGGAGCCACA
Source organism: Pygoscelis adeliae (assembly GCF_000699105.1). Taxonomy (NCBI): domain Eukaryota; kingdom Metazoa; phylum Chordata; class Aves; order Sphenisciformes; family Spheniscidae; genus Pygoscelis; species Pygoscelis adeliae. The sequence continues at coordinate 586 of NW_008823703.1, read as the reverse complement.
AGCATTCAAATTAAGGAGGTTATGCCCAGCAGGAACTTTCTGGGTAAGACTGATGTCAGAACCTGTGTTTCAGTCCATTTGGATTCCAGCCATTGCATTAAAATTTGGTTTTCAGGTATACTGGGCTTTGGGATGTTTACATTGAGGGCTTGATGTGGCAGAGGGAAAAACTCCCTGAAAATCGAGATCTGACTATTGAGTATCCTTGAAATGTTAGTGATGTTCAACTCTGGCTTTCAGGTTTACCTCATTTTCCCTCCTGTGGTGATCTTGCTGTTGGGTGGGGAATAAAAAGACCCGATCCATGTTCAGACTTCCTGCCTGGAACTTACATGGAGTCTAGTTGATATATCAGAATTTGGCTGTGAGTTTTGCTGTTTGCTTGGTGGATGTAAACCCTCACTTCTCCTGTCACCCAAAAGTTTGGGATGGGCTTCTTTTCCCCATAGATATCTTTTGGGTGTTTGTCTGTACAACCTCAAACTCTGGTCATGCTGCAGAGGGCAAAAAGGAGGGGGAAATGTCCTCACCTAGCTTTCTAGGCAGGGCTGAGGAAATTTCAGTGGAGAAGCCAAATACTCTTCTG
>NW_008823702.1:0-2432 GCF_000699105.1 Pygoscelis adeliae | reverse complement strand
TTTTTTTTCATCTGCCCTCCAGAACAGGCTTTAAGTGTTGTAACATCTGGCTCATTTTCACATTTTGCCAACAGCAATAAAGATGGAGAAGTTACTGAAAATAATGACTCACAATAGAAGAAAGGGCCACAGTGAATTTTCAACATCAATAAGGGTTGCAGCTCTAAACCAATCTGTACAGTTTTTCCCAAGAGCTTCATGACAGCCATCTTGAGATGCTGATAGGCTCCAAGAGATGAGCAAGACTGAATTAAATGCAATTAGAGTTGGAACTTTCACCTCTGAAGGTAACTGCAGTGCTTTATTCTATGCTGCTGCAAAACTAAATGCCAACTAGTTCATTATCCTCTGACTATATGGACCATTTGTCAACATAAACAAAAACATGAAATAAACTACAGATTATTCAGTAATGTTAAAGTCAATCAACAGATCAGGAACAAATCAATGCCATGACAATGGTATCTTCCTAAGTTACATCTGGGCAAAAGCAGAAAAGACTAGCTCTTCTTTTCAATTATTTATTTATTATATGCTTGTCCAGATCTTCAGAATGGTTGCTTCATAGTTGACTTTGGCAGTATATGCAAACTCACTCATCTGTTAAATCTCATTTATCCAAATTTAGCATTGCAATAGAGTAAATGTTTACCATTACAGAACCCTTCTGCTAGCAATGCAAAACAAGAAAAGTTACTGAAGTTGAAGCTGTAGCAACTGTAAGACTGTTAGACAGGTCTTACACAGTAAAGGTGCTTTTTTATGCTAGGGAAAATACTTCGGTTTTGCTTATTTTCATGGCAGAGTGCTGTTCTCTTTCATATATGCCCTTTTATAAGTAGTAAATTAAACATATGCTTAAATCTGAAACATTGTACATACAGCATTGTTTTTCCATATGTAGGATAACCGTAATTAGCAGGAAATATTAATGGCAAGTAGAAAATGACAAAGAAATTACAAGGGTAAGAATAATCTCCTTGCATCAAAACCAGTTACAAGTGGGGGATTAAAGAACAATCAAATTTTTCAGTTTTCACAAATGGGCACAAACACTAAGGTTTTAGAAGGCTTACAGCACAACATAACCTCCAAAATGTTCCCCTAAAGAAAAACCAAATCACTGCTCATGTGCTTGAACTGGTAAGTTTTACAAGGAAGAGCACAGCCACAGAGAAAAAACAATCTTTCACACTGATACTGAGAAGAGCTATGCTTCCCCATCTGAGGACAAGAGAAAAAAACCTGCATACACACATGCACACAGTAACATGACAGAACAGAGTTGAATAGAAGCCTACAGAAAATGTTATGACAAGTGTCAGATACAAGATGGCATCAACAAATCTAGTGAGACCACATTCCTGTAATAAGAAAGGCAAAACTGTGAAAGTGAGCTGTGACGATACAAGTCTCTTCCACCAAGAAAGGGTCCAAATAATTTTTCACTTCTGCTTATTTGCACTGCAAAATGTTTTATAGTAAAACATAAGTGCATGCCTATGATATGTTTGTTTCCAGTGAATGCCAGAAAACTCCTATGGTGGCATGCTGAGTTCACTTCAGTGGTGAAATGAACTTTTTCTCCCAGTATAATTAATGAACACAAGGACCTGGTAAATTTATTTGTGTACTGAGAACTAACACACACGTCTTACAAGTTGTGCTCAAAGCATACAAAGTACTTCATACACACAAAAGTTAGCTGCAAGAGAACCCAGAAATAGTAATAGATGATTGGTGAATGTTCATAGAAGACTTTAAGCAGCAATAAGTTGCAGAACATGAACAGCCAGTCATCAATGCACAACATTCATACAGTCCACAGCTCTCTCCCTAATGATCCTTCCCGAGATCTTCTTGCACCTGAACAGGACTATGGGAATTGTTCCAGTGGCCCACAGTGCTACACTGCTCCATAATAACCTGGATACTTTGATTTAATTGGGTTTAAATTGATTTAAGGGGTTGGATGAGATGACATCGATGGATCCCTTGCCACCTATATTATTCTGATACTCTAATAGGCCTTGTTAGCCTTTGGAGAAAACTCAGGAAGATAAAAGAAAATTGAGCAGTATATTCAGTATGTACACAAATATTAAAGAGGAATCATCTAGACAGCAAGTGCAAGAGACATCATGGCTAAGCTCAGGATGTACTAATTAGATTCCTAGTTTTCTTTTTGCTATTCTAACCATCATCTCCCAAAGAAAGAAGGAACTGGATGAATCCTCCCCTCTAATCTGGGCAGCTGTATGAAGACTAAATTTATAATTCATGTTTGGAAACATTGTTCAACCATCTTATTAATGCTTGTTTAGCCCCACCTCAAAAACCTTTGTAGAAAGGAGAACTTTAATTGTGCAAAATAAACTTCTGAAATCACTCCTCCAAATTAATTGCATTAGAACTGTAGGGATTTTTTTTTT
>NW_008823701.1:0-2395 GCF_000699105.1 Pygoscelis adeliae | reverse complement strand
TTTCTAGATATTACCTGTATTTAAACAGTTACACGGTTAAACGTAACGGTGAAAGCTCCAGTTTCTGTTCCATTAGTTCCAGGCCTCTTTGTATGTTTTCCCGCTTACCTGTATGTGCATCTCTCTGTAAGGTGAGGAATAGAAATGGTTGAAGAATCACAATGAAGTTGGTTTGTGTTGCCCCTGGCAAAGAGGAGTCCAGTCTAGATGGACACGTTTGGATATTGCTGTCTCAAATTCACCCATGGTGCCTGCAGGGGACGTTGCCGTCATGCGGTGCATCTGTTCTCGCAACTCTCTTGTGGTGGCAGAGAAGTGTTACTAGCTCAGCTTCTTCACTAGAGAGCTAGGGGATAAAAAGACCAGGCACAGCAATTTGTTCAGGAGGCAAAACATGCAGCGGGATTTTTCCAGAGCGTAAAAGCAGGTTAGAGATCTTTTCCTTCGGGGGATCCAGTGAAGAGTTCACTACTTCTTGTAGTGTTTCAGGAGCCCTTCTGTAGGTTTGTTATCTGCTTGGGTGTCAGATCAGAGTTACATAGCCATCTGCTGAGCGTTTCAGTAGCTCATGATCAGCCTACATGAATTCTTGGCTTGAGTCCCTTCCTGTGGTCTGTAATGGAGGAGGTATTTAAGACCAAGTCCAGAGTAGTGCCCGAGCCACTGACCCTTCTGCCTGTGCAGATCTTCCTGTGGTAAGGGACGGGGCTTTAAAAACCCAAATCACAGTGAGTCATAGTAGGGTGATGGTGAAAGTCCGAAGATGCTGTGGACCACACACTCCTGTAATGCCTGTGGAGCTTCAGGGACCTCCACAGGTCCCTCCCAGTCTAACTTATTTCGCAATGTTACGAAAAGGGTGGCTGGGTGGGAAGTACCAGTGATGACGAACTGCTCCTTGAAGTAGGAAACCGAGGTGTGATAATCTGCTAAGACCTCCCTTTTGCTTTCAGTTTGGCAGGGCCCTGTGTTACTCAGCACTGGCCACGAGGACCGATGCCGGACATTTGCTGCTGGGAGCGAGAGACAGCAGTACCTATTCAGCTGAGGCCTCGGAAGGTACTGAGCAGGAGCAAATAGGAGGAAAAAGAAGGGAGCGGGAGCAGGAGCAGACGCAAATAGGGAAAAAGAGGGGAGTGGCACAGATCGAGGAAGCTTCTGGGAGGGGAAAAAAAAAGAACTGTGAGGAGGTGGAGATGAGGAGGTATCCCTTCTTCTGACTCTGTTGGTGTTGGGGATTGGTGTCCCCTCCCTCTCTTGCTCCTTCCCCCTACCAGCTAAGTGTGCGTAAGTGATCTCCTGGCCACAGCTAACCTATCTGGAGAGTGAGACACAAGTGCCAAAACAGAAACACAGCAGGAAGTAACAGAGCAAACACAACGGAGCTTTATGGAGTGGTGATTGAACTGTGCCGTTCTTTGAATGCCAGGAGAATAGATCAGGTTTAGGGCCAGAATAAGGGGAGACTGAGGTGGGGGGGAAGTGTTGAAGAAAGGGAAGTTCTGTTGCTGGTTCTCCCACGTGTTTAAAGCACAAATGCTACAAAGGTAGGACGAAAGCACGTTGTGTGTCGTGGGGTGCTTCGTTAATGGCAGGAGATTTAGCTCATGGCAGTTAGTACTGTCTGTGCTACAGCCCTTAACCTAAACGTGGTGAGGCAATGCTTGCGTTAGTGCCGTTACCTACGTGGGTTACAGAGTCTTGCAGTCAACAGCGTGTTGCTGCATCAGCATGGAGGGCGGGGTGCTGAGCAAAACGCCAGCTTTAAAATGCTGTGACAGAAAAGCGATTGTCCGTGACAAAACTAGCGCTCCTGTGCTGCGGGTGCCAGGTTCAAGCTGGTTTAGTGTTTAATGAAAATCGCCCCACCTTCCCTGTAGCCAACTGGTCTTTCTCCACCTTTTGAGTCAAGTAGTAGGCATATTCCGTCCAGAAATGACTGCAGAACAGTAGCGGGGAGTAATGTTTCAAGCGTTTGTTCAATCAAGTATTTTCACCCTGTGAAAGACACAAGGTTGCTGCGTTCTCATTCCCCAAGTAAGGCTTTTCCTGGTCTTTGTTCTGATTATATTTTTGTAAGGGCAGAAGGAAGACAGTGTAAGATTTGTAAGAGGCAGCCAGCCATGCCAGTCTCTTTTCAAGCATTCTGCCCCGGCTCGCTTGGCCTGGGTCACACAGAGGAAAAAGCTTGACCTGGGACCGTGCAACCCCTGTGCTTTGGTGGAAACCAGAGCCAGAGGCGGTTTTGCGATGGGCTGGAATGACCTGTGGGTTGACCTGCTGGCCAAGTCCTGCCTAAGAGTATGCAAGTTTCGGTGCCAGGTGGTGAGGAGACTTCTTTTGGCCACGTAAGGCCCCCTGCCAGAAGGCAGGCAGGCAGGCAGGCAGGCAAGCA
>NW_008823700.1:0-2641 GCF_000699105.1 Pygoscelis adeliae | reverse complement strand
TTTTGCTTCTTGCTGACACTGTCTATTGCGTTTTTCATCCAAATTAAAGAATCCACGTTGCATCAACAACTTGGCTTTTGATCCATTTGCACGTGTTTGCTCTTCTGATTTTCAACGTTGGCCAGGGATATGTCGATAATGAAGCTCAATCCACAGGGTTAAATATCAGATGGCACGTGGTTTAGCGAACAGAATTTGTGAAAAGTTCAACAGATTGTGATAGACACCCTTGTGTTGTAGCACACAACGATACAAACAAGCTATTAGACCCATCGTAAGGGACAGCTTTTGAAGGAAAAAAAATCAGTGAATTTATTTGTTACTTTGTGGTCCTTTTCTCTAGCAGAAATATACAATGTCTTCACATTTTTCCAGGCTACATAGTCTGAGAAGTTCAAAGCACTTCTCAGATGCTCGTAACTATTTTATAATTTTATAGTATGTTATTACTGTATTAAAAACTTGCTGCTCTTGTCAGGTGCTTTATTATTGAATAATAGTCACTTCAAAAGTATATGTTGAGACATTTCAATATATGCTTTAGTCAGAGTGTGATTTTATAGCCTTCAAATTTTTCATTCAAATGTGTCTCTGTACAAACGACCATGATAGACCCCACAATTAGTTACTTTGCCTTCTCATCCCAGAAATTTGGATTTCTTTCTAGGCTTATCTTAAGATTTCCTGGAGTGGAAGAAACATGTATGTGTGTCATTCCATGAATTTCTAACTCTTTCTTTTAACTAGGTCTCCTGTTAAAGCAGCTAAGTCCATGAACAGTCTGTAGAACTACTGAGGAACTAGCAATTATTCTAAGCTAACATTGCCTCTTACTTGTGCGCTCTGAGACACTTAATACTTTCCAGTTTTTACTCAGTAACTTATTCATAACTTTCCAGATTTTATTTAATAGATTTAGCTAATGAAAAATTGAAATGATGACCAGTTCCAGCTAAATTTATAGACCTTAATGTCAAGATACATGTTGAACAGCAACATCCACTGTGCTTCTGTAGGGAACATGTCAGGCACCAACATCGGTGAGTGCTTTCCTAGGAACAAAGCTCCTCAGAAGCCATGAGAAAACTTCATCCTGAAAGTTGCTGGAAGTGTAACCCACAGTTTTACTTGCAAAGGTTTTAAAGAATTTTGTACTTGCATTTTGTATTGTAGCACAATTGAGCTCTGTTCCTCTTGTGAGACTGCCCTCAAAGTGCCTCTGTGTGTGTTCAAAGGATAGCAATTACATTCACAATAAGGGTTCTAGGGTTTAATAGGGCTTTCAAAGCACTTCACTGGCTGTTTTATGCCTAGACTGTGTTACAGCATCATACTATTAAGAGGTTACTGCTCAGAGGTACTTCAGTCATGAATAATAGAGTCACTTTAGACTTGCATCAAGTGATCTCACCCTAATAACAACTGTGTGATTGTGCAGCCTGGGAACTTCACGCCATTTCATTGTCATCCAGATGAAGCCTTGCAGTAACACCTGCAAACACTTGCTCTTAGCAGCACTTAATAAGGTGAACGGAAAGTATGCAATTTTCTGCTCTGTAACAGAGCAGATTTAGAGGTCAGGTCTCTAAATCCAGAAAGCATCCCAGACATTGCCAGCACAAGAGCACTTAAGAAAGAGGTATTTTCTTCCAACTTCTTGGCTTATTCCCCAGTTAAATTGGGTTTTCCTGCAGGCAGTCTGTGCATTTACAAATCACTAAGATGTGGTGCTGTTATGTCCGATGTCTGCACACGCACTGTGATGCTAAGGCAAATTTAAAATAATATTTCAAAATCCTTCCTAGGAAATTCCAGAATGGGTGACTTCATTTTCTGAGATATTACTGGGTTGTTAGTTTGCAAAATGTGTGCTCAGGTTCAGCTGACATTCATAAAGCTACAGGGTGCAGTGTGTCTCCGTAAAACGTATCAAGCAGGGGACAAAAATCTGTGTACATCCAAGTCAGAAAAAGAAAGTCAGGGACATGTAGTGATGCTGTAACATTTTTAATAAGAATAAAGCTCACAATCACAATCTAAAATAATACAGAAAGCAGAAGCAGAAAGAATGCGTACAGAGATTAATTTATATCTGCAGAAAATCTCCTGGTTTCATTGGTATCATTTTTGCTGCTACAGCTGTAGCATTTGACTATCAATTTCCATTTTCAAACTTTTCCACTTGCTTTAAGTCCAATGAAACAAATCAGATCAGATGATTTACTGTTCTTTGGTATAGCGTCAAAAGCAGTTAAGTCAGAAACATATCCATAGGAAGGTTAGTACAGGTACACTCTAGATTTCATTAATGTTAGTTGGGAAAGAGCTGTAAATGTGTTAAGAAGTTGTTTACCCATGTTAACCCATGTGAAGCCCAGCTTCCTTTACACCACCAAACCCATGTAGGGTTAAGAAGTCAGTAGGGAAAAAGGAAGACAAAACATTTTCGAAGAACATTGAAGAAGTTTTACAGAAACACCGAGCTCTCCAAAATACTATGGCTTTCAGTCACAGTCCTGGTCTCAGAGCTTCTGCAAACCCCCACCCTAACAGCAGCCATGAATTCAGTAATTAATTCTCAGTCCTCATTTTGCATTAAATCCTTCTGGATTTAGCAGGGGTAGCAGCTCCCATAGCTGTA
>NW_008823699.1:0-2625 GCF_000699105.1 Pygoscelis adeliae | reverse complement strand
ATAGTGCTTCCATATAGGATCTTACAGGGATCTGTTTCCCTGCAGTAGAAACAGTAGATAGTAGTAGAAACTAGATAATGCCCTGAGTAGCATGATCTGACCTCATATCTGATTTTGCCTCGGAGCAGAAGATTGGATTATAGCCCTTCTGAGGTGATCTTTGTTCCTAGTCAAGGATCATAACATGAAGTAAATCTCCTGAGATCGTATCAGAAATGCATACAAGATAGCAGGCTAAGTTGTATGTTTTCACTTTCCTTCATTCTTTTATAAACAGGAAGAATAAAAATGACATAAGTAAACTCATTTTCAAGAGTGGAGATTTCCAGATGTCACCGTATGCTGAATACCCAAAGAACCCCCGGGCACAGGAGTGGGGCAGAGAGACCATCGAGATGCAAGAGAACGGAAGCACCAAGAACCTGTTGCAGATGACAGATGTGTATTATTCGGTATCTATCCATAGCTTAGCTATTAACCTTTTGTGCCTGATACAGCAAAGACACATTCCTTTATTTTTGGAGGGACAGATCTCTTTCCTGCAAAATGAAAGAGCAAATAAATGGCTTCCGTAGACAGCAAGGCACTGGTAGTCCTATGGACTCCAACTATTACACGTGGTAAATATCACAAAGAGTTGTCATTAGGAAGAGTGCTAGGGAAATGTCTAGGAACATTTTGGTAGATGCCTAAAAAGCCCAATCCTAGAGTAGAGAAGGAAGGTTAAAGGTTTTGGACAGGCTGCTAGGAATTCCTGTGGGTAGTTTTCTCCCTTCCACCCTCACTGATGATGCTGGAAGGTTGAGACCTCTGCCTGGGGAACTTCACCGCAAGATGGGAAGATGCTGGTCACTGAGGACCCCTCTTTTCTTCCACTCCTCCCACTCTCCAGGTACAGGCCCTTTCCTGCAGCAGGAAGGGTGCATAAGGAGCAGCCCTCCAGCTCTGGGGGAACAAGTGGTAGGGAGGAAGTGGTAGAGGAGTAATGGGCTGTGAAGGGCAGAGAAAGACACAAGCACAAGACCTGCTGTCATGGTTGGTACCATCTGCTAATGTCTGTATCCGGAGCTGTGATGCTGGTGTATCATCTGTCACTAATCTACAGGAACACACTGGATGTACTTAAGGTGTGTGGGGGTTACTCACGTGAGTGAAGGTTGCAGGATTTCACCCAAATCACGTATTCTGGACTCCTACTTTCCAGAGCCGAGAACAGTGAGCAATATTTCTTTTCTGGCTTGTATTTTAAGTTTTCCAGTAAGCAAGTTTACTGGGTTGCACAGCATGAAGGGGAATAAACCTCCTTCCTGCTTCCAGTAAGAAGGAGATTTGGAAATGAAAATGCATTTCCTAAACATTTTTAAAGACTTTTATTATGCTGGCGACTAGAAAGGGGAGCTTTTTAGCAAGGAGTAGGTAATGAGGGCTTTGCATGGATCTGCTCTGTAACAAATCAAACCAGCTGGCTTGATGTTATTTACTGGGTGAAAGGATTGTACAGTCTTGGTAAGACCATCAAAGTTCCTCAACGAAGTGTCCTCAGGAGATTTACTTAAGTAACAGAAGGGAAGAGAGAGGAAGGTCAGATCACTTTGTATTTTATATATGTATGTATTATATCACATATAATTCAAGTGCCTGTGTTGGGAGAGTAGGTACCTATGGTTAATGGGCAGAGAAGCGCTCCCAGGTAATACTCAAAGGAGGAGACTAACTTCAATTTTCTAGAAGCGTTTCCTTTAAGGGTGGTTCTGGGACAACCTCCTTTTCACGAGAGTTGTTTCAATGCCTGAGCTCATCAGCACAATTCTCTTGGTTTAAAAATTAACTGTGCACTTAGACTGCACTTGGTGGAGTCAGGTAAACTTCAAGTCTGCTAATTGGCAAGGTGTGGAAACTAGATTGCATCGGAATAATCCCCTCAGGCAATGCATAACGCCCACAGTAAAAATCATTCCAGGTTATAGAGATCATTAGCAATCACGTTGTACCTTCTAGGTGCTGAAATAACTGCTGGGAAGGGTGGTAAGGCTGTGCCTGAAGGAGGATTTGAGTGTGAGAATAAGACCCTTTTTATTTATTTTTTTTGCTAATACAGCCAACTGGACTGAGAAATCCTGAACTGGAAAGAAACGGACTTTATCCTCCCTACACTGGTTTGCCTGGATCTCGACATTCATGCATCTACCCTGGACAATACAATCCATCCTTCATTAGTGACGAAACCAGAAGAAGAGACTATTTTTAGCAGGGAGTGGAGAGGGAGTGCAAGATTGACACAGTTTTGTGGTCCCTAATCCCCAGGTACAATCTGTCACCTGGGCAGTTCAGCCCACATCAGTCTTACTCTTCCCATTTAACAGGAAGGCCTTTGAACTCCACGCTGAGCGTTGCTGCCCTGAGGAACGGTTACACTTGCTGAGCAGCAGAGAGAAGGAGGAGGAGGAGTGAACAGCTCAAGGTGCACATCACTAGAAGACCCAGACAGAAGTTAACACATGTACTCTGGATTTGTTCTGTGCTGCTTCTTCACTCTTTGCGCTACATGGCAGGCATGGATCAGTAGAGGCAGATGAACTGTGCCCAGCACTCTGCATTGAATACCACTAGGAAGTGTTTTGTTTA
>NW_008823698.1:0-2462 GCF_000699105.1 Pygoscelis adeliae | reverse complement strand
AAAAAAAAAAGGGTATCGATTTGCACTGGGTTCCAGTGCAAAACCCCTTCTGGCGGTTCTGTATGTGGGCGTGCGTGTGCACTGCCTGTAGCTGCAGATGGCACATCCCGTCAGGGGTAAAGATCTGGGATTGAGAGAACTGGCGGTAACAGAGTGTATAGTCTGGAAGGCCTCCGGAGGCATCTTCTTGCTTCACTGTGTGTCAATAAAAAACAACCTGATGGCCAAGCCTTTCTGTAGACTCATTTGTTAATAACAATAAGAGATACTAGATAAGAAAGTTAATATATTTTCTAGTTCACCCCTTTGACAGCATGAAATTATACTGGTTGGTTGTAACATCAAATACAGTCTAACCTGGGATTCAAGGCTTTAACCTACGAACAATATTGGTAAATGTTTTCCTCAGTCAAAAAGTAAATTTCTCACCTTTGAAGTCAAAGTGATAAGCCATAAAGGGATACATGCCTCCTCCGTTAGCGCTAGAAGGTACTTCTCCTGATGCTTTTTGGAAAGCAGAATAAGCTGCCTTACAGCACACACATTGAAACGGATAAGCACAAGCTCGCAGTGTAGTATGAACAAAGTACAGGACGGAGCAACACTCATCACCACAAGTAGGACGGGGCTGTGGTGAGAACATCTATTACCGCATCTTCACAAGCCAGAAAGGTGTTATGGAGGAGCCTACAGCAGGCTCCTCTGTTTTCAGAATCTCCAAGGTTTTTTGCTGTTTTTCATAAACGGGAGGCTTGTTAAATAACGCAGCAGCCACATGAGTGTTTAGAGAGAATGTACTCATGCAGCAACCTTTATGAAAAGGCAATATTGGTTTGGGAATCGGGGGTTAGAAAAAAATGCCAAGACCAAACCCACAGAATGAGCAATGAGTATTAAAGGCATGAACAGCAGTACAGTTTACTGGGCGATCCGGTGCCGCCCACTGAAGCCATTCACTGAAGAATTTCCAGTGATAACAAACTCCCAAGAATATGTGTCTAGCTTCATAAACAGACAGAAATACAATTTCTCTTGAACACGTTGTTAATGGCAAACTGTTTGCCCTCATTAGAAGAGAGCGGAGTGGGGATATGTGGCTGATCACCCCTTAAGAGCCTGGGGCTTGGGCTCTCTGACTGCTTACTGCATTTTGAGGAGAACCTGGGAATTCCTGAAGGTGAATTGTAGGAGGATATCACTGGAGCCTCAGTGGTGGAAACATAGTGATAGGAGATAGCAATACTGGACTGGTGCTACAGACTGGGGGATGTCACAGCCTCCTGAGCAGAAAGAAGCTCGCAAAAATTTGCTGCCTGTCATCAGAGAGATGGCTAGTGAGGAGTGGTGCTATTTGCGATGATGAAGGTGCACCTTTTCCCAACAAATGAGTCAAGGATCCACAAGAACTCGGCTGTCTCTGTAGGGCGGGCTACTCCAGATGGAAGCACCACCCTGAATTACCAGCAGCTCTCTTCACCCAGGGCTTCGCTTTCAGGCCTACCGCATGTGAATAACGCATGTGTGCAGGCACACGCCTGCGTCTGGAGGAGGAATCCCCTCTAAATCATCTTGCTGCTGCACATAGAGGCAACACACTCAATGCTCGCCATTACCTACCCCTAGCAGACTGACACAGCCCAGGACGGAGGGTGAGCCACAAGGAGACAGGTGCAGACGCCCTCTGTATGCAGGATTTCCACATTTTGTCAGTTCACATTTCCATTTGGAATGAACGCTCAGAGGATATGTCCTTGCCAACTGCGCCGGCGTATCATCATGTCCTGACACAGACGGGCCAGCAGTTCTGCACTGCCCCGGCAAATGTCACTGGAAAGGACAGGGAAACTTTGCAGAAATATCGCTCGCGTAGGCTGCTGGCCTTTACAGTCTCATCGGTGAATTGTTTTACATAAAAGCCATTAGTGAACACAGTAAAAACACAGCAAGTCACAAACCAGTCATCCTAATAAACCTAAGGCAAAAAAGGCTGGGTCCCAGCCTGGCGTAACGGCAGCAACTTTTTGTCACTGGAGTGGCATGAGAAAGCTGGAGACTTGTGCTGGATACGCAGCAAGGAGTATGCTGGAGCAGGGAGCAGCCAAGCCCTCCTGGGGAGGGAGGACACAGCCAGGCCATGCCCTGCTCCTTAATCCCCAGCCATCCCCACGCCAGATTGGAAAGACTGAGGAGGGACAGGCTCAGGCATGCAAGGATGTTTTGCTCCTCTGCTTCCCGAGCACTGGTCTCACCCCCCCTCTGGCATCTGGCTTACCCGGCCCTGATCACAGCCCGTCCTGGCAGCAGTGCCTGGTGCTCAGCATGCTAGTGGTTAGTTATCATCTTCCCCTGGCCTGTATCTCTCCCAGCCTGTCCTTGTTACCTGCCCGGGTAGGAAACTACACAAGTGCATTGCCCCTACCCCACAGGCAGAGGGGAGCCAAGTATTCCCCAGAGTCAGGATC
>NW_008823697.1:0-2430 GCF_000699105.1 Pygoscelis adeliae | reverse complement strand
TTCCAACCTCAACCATTTTGTGATTCTGTTAGAATTGATTACTGCCTCTTCTTAAGGCTACTCACGGAATTTGTATTGTATGCTACAAGTACTCACCTGCCATTTCCATCCATCTACCATAATACCTTTCGAAATATTCCACTATACAAGAAATAAAGCAGTCCTGCTAATCCAGCTTTATTGACAAATCTCACTGTGCTACAAATACTTACACCATGTTAGCAACGAGCAACATGTATCAGGAATAGCTATTGTATAATTAAAATTTTGTCCCATTTTATTAAAACAAATAATTTGTCTAACATATCTCCATTCTGTTGATCTTGCTGCTTTAGTCTCCTTTGGAAATAATTACAGATGAATACGATAAAACATTGGGTCACCCATAACTACAAAGTTTAAAAACCTTGAGATTTAAAAGGTATTATGCATGCACAGCCAGGAACCGGTTTTGTCTCAGAGTTCAGGATCCCAGGGCTCTGCTCTCACACTATAGTGTTCAGCTTTAGTCTGAATTCTAGATTCTGACAGTACCCTAAAAAGTAAACTACTTAATTTCAGAGTCTAATGCATACTTCCACTAATCTGATACTTTTGGGGGCGGGGGGTTCCCACCTTTGTTTTTGAAGATATTTAAGTATCATGGACCACTAGCATACTTGGCTTTTAGTGAAAAGCAGATACGCTACGATCATTTTATATACCATCTGCGGACACGAAGGAAACTCATGATTCCAGTATGCACAAAGCTATGTTTACAAACTTTGCCGATAAATTTCACAAGTTGCTTTGGATATTAGAAAATAATTATCTTGGGATCAAAGCCTAGTTTCATAGCTGTTAAGTTACATGTTTTGGTTTATTATACTTTTTCTGTGCATTTAATTACTTGTATTAAGATTAATATTACCTTTTTCTTTATGGCTATATATTAGTAAATAATATCTGAAACTGTACAAAAAATACCTTTCTTGTTTCCATTTCTCAATGTATTAAAAGTGCCTTTTCCTTGATTCAGTTTTCTCATTAAAAGTGCCTGCAGTTTGAATTATTAGATACTTAATTATTTATCCCAGATAAAACATTTAAGAAGCTTTAAAACCTAGGAAATCAAAGCAACAGAGCAATGGCAAACATTTCCACTACAGAATCCAATCAAGGGTTCATTCACCATCCAATTTAAACTTAAAACTCTTATCTAAACTAAAGCAAACAAAATCCATGACTCTCAAAGCCACTCTTTCTAGAAGAAAAGGCTCAAAACCTTATGAGAAACCCATTTCGTGGGACGTTTCACATTCCATCTAAGATTTATTCCTTTATATATATATTCCTGCTTCTAATACCAACCAGATGTGACAACGAAGTCTAAGCAGCACTGTAAAAGATGCAAGGATATCCTGTAGCTCGGCATTTCAGGAGAGGGTTGGAGAAAAAAGGCAAAGGTGATTGATTGAGGAAGTAGTTATAATCTGAGAAGCATTCTAAATTAAATTTTATTAGTTATTACAAAGATTGCATTTCAGTGAAAATGCACAGTGCCCTGACATAAGCACGCTACGGTGACAAATAAGGAAACCATCAGGGACAACAGCATGGCTGTCCCAAACTATGCAAACAGCACACGTATGAAACAAGAGAAGAACCCAACATCGCCAAACAGGTTTGTTCTCTAGCTTTTCAAGCACGTCATTGACAGGAAAACTTAATGTTCTACATTTCAACTTCCAGCAGCAACAAGACTGAAGAGACACTGCTGATACTGAACTACATTAAAAAGTTTGCTCCTTCAGTAAACTCACAGGCAGATTTCAGCCCAGCTGACCAAACACTGAGAAGTCTTCACATTCATTTTGCAGCTTTTAACTATTCCTGAAACATTAACAGGTCTTCCCTGAAACCCTCCAGCACACAAAATTCCTGCATGTTTAAGCAGGTCAGTCACTCCACCTCCACCAAATTCTATTAATGCTAATAAATACGACCAACTTTCACACTATTACCAAGTTATCAAACTTTAAATGTTACCTTTGTGTTTAGTTCTATATTTTAAAAAAATTGAGTCTGGACCTTCATTAACAAAGTTGTAGACTGTTATGGTTTACTGCATGCCTGCTAAAGAGAGCAGCTGTAAGAATCACTGCTGATTTTATCTGTATTTGCTATGTGGACAAGACTATGAGCTCTTTGTTTTCAATGAATAAAATAAAATTTTCCGTTTTGGGTATAATACATGGCAATTTTTAGTTCTTAAAATTTTGCATCATTTGAGCTGTAGCAAACTTAACAATTAAAATACTCAATTTTGGACTTTCTAGTTTATCAGGATTATAACTATTAAATATAAAATAATTGACTAATAGCTTAGTAGCCCAGAGTCAACAGTTTGAAAATATGGCAGCAGAAAAAATATACCTATACTATGGAAAA
>NW_008823696.1:0-2328 GCF_000699105.1 Pygoscelis adeliae | reverse complement strand
TTCTTTAAGCGATCTAAATCACTCTTTTCACGACACGTACATCCAGCTGAGTGAATATGTCACTGGTTTTCCATAGGAGCCTATCAGCTGACCTTGTCCATGCTCTGCCAAGCAGCTCATACGTCCATCAGTCACATTGCCATGTGGTCCACAGGTGCCACGTCATACATCTATTGCCACACAGTGCATCACATCCTCATTTCACACGCAGCTCAACGTCAGCACCATTTCTCCACAAAGAGCCCCTGCACGCTCCCCACATCATGTCATGGGCGTGGAGCACCAGTTTCAGTACTACTTCATCTTGCTTTGCGTGACACAAATACATGCACATACATCACAACTTATCTTTTGTCAATTCTCCTCTTGAGGCAACAGAACCATCTGTACCATTGTAAAGCATGTAAGCCTGTTCCCTTAAACACTTCCAAAACACCCCTATCTTTTTCAAAGACCTGATTTCACCCAGCCTTTCCTAAATGCTGTCAGACAGTTTGCAAGGCTGGCAGTGAGACTGCTGCAGAGCCTAAGAGCCTTTCACCTTGTATTTCCGACACAGTCGGAAGGGTCCTCCTTTCTACCCTCTGCTACCATCCCAGCTATGGACTAACATGAAGCCCTACAGCTTAATGCAAATAAAGCCCAACATAAAAAGGAATGTAACATCAGCCTTCATATCTGCTCCTTTCGTGACTGCAAACCTGCAGTTGTTTAAAGAATAAACTACACATCAAATGCTATCAGTGGTTTCATTTGCTATGAAGCATAACAAAAGCAAAACCTACAAATATGAGCATTTGAAACTGTCTCAGAAATATGGGTATGTGCAATTCTGCCTCCTGAATCTTTAACCACCTGCAACCTATAAAGCACATGAGCAAATCTGTAATATTTTTTGTGAAACACACTCCCTGTGTAAAATCCTTCCCAAACAATTGACTAAATCAGACCTAACGTGCTATGAACAAGAACAGGACAGCACTGTAACTAATTTGAGATTAAGAAAAAATTAAAGGATATTAAAGACCTAAATTCTTTCATAGGAATTAGCAGCAAACAAATCATGCAAGAATGAAAAGGTTTCCTATTCTTTTGAGTTTTCCACTTACATAACAGCACGTACCGAGTAACAGGTTGGACAAGTCTTATCTGCATAGCAAGGACTAAGTAGGAACAGAAAGCGATTAGCAATGTTTGTCAAAAAGATCTGCTTATATGCTGAAAAACCTATTTAAAAATCTTTCCTGCAGTCTCTGCCAGACTATAATTATTCCAGAAGTATTTCCTAATTTTTCCATCTACACACACAAGCACCTGCTAACTTTCCTATGGTTTTTAACTGTTGTTCAATTTTATTAAGAGGCGCACATGCTCCATATCTGAGTACCTCTCTGTGCTGGAGTTTCAAACTGCATTCGAATCATTAGCCTGATCTCTATATAACAAAGCATCTCATTGTCATTCAAAAGGACTTGGAAAGCGTTCAAACTATGCAAGAGCAATAATCCATGACAGGATGCATTAGGCAAGTACCGATGCATGCCTAATGCACATTGCAAAGCATATGCCGCTCCAAAATACACTCTGAAGTATCTTATGTTTCCTTTTTCCTGCTTTTTAAAAATATTTACATGCAGTTCATTTTACACAAGCTATTACTTTTAGTAACTACAAAAAGCTACTCCTTTAAGAGAATACTTAAAAAAGCTACAAATACTTTTTTCCTTCAATTCTGAACACTTTTATTCAACATCTTTCTAATTTTCCAAATTAAAAAAAAGAAAAAAGATCATTTTCCTTGCATGATCTGAACCTCTATTTGAAAAGCTCCTATCTTTCCCCTGGTATTAGAAGCCGGATGAGAAACAGCAAACCGCTCAGCTTTACCAATGTTAGCAACACTTGCGTGCAGGCAGTGGGAACAACGCACTCTGGCTCAGATCAAAAGCAACAGCTAGCTCCAGTTCCCACGGGACAGCAGCGTGGGTTTGGCAGCACCAAGACCCACTGAAAACACTGGAAATCTCTCCGACTTGCTTGGTGCAGGCATGGCACTTGGTCTGCATCTGTGTGCACTAGAGAGAGAACGAGAGAGTCCAACAGGCATGTGGGATGTCCCAAACATGCAAAGAAAGGCTTGAGCAACAGAGGGGCTTCTGCAAGCAAGTGAAGTCAGGCGTCCTTGTTCTTAGGCAGCATGGGGAAACCACGCAGTAAGTTGTGGGAAAGGGGAGTGCTGGTGCAAACCAGCAAGGCCACTTCCAAAACACTTACCTTGCCTCCCTGAGCAGCATGTGCTCTCAGAGCACATATTCACTGATAACCATG
>NW_008823695.1:0-2449 GCF_000699105.1 Pygoscelis adeliae | reverse complement strand
TTTTTTTTTTTCAGGATCTCTTCATATGAAAAGATCTCACGTTAAGATGGAGGACAGAGCCAGTATACAGTATCCGGTTAAACCACGACAGCTTTATACACAGATTTCCTCTGGCTAGGAACAAACTAGTAACATAGCCAAAAAAAGTATGAGGAACAGGTTTAAATTTCAACATTTTCCCAAAGCCAACACGAAGAAACAAAAAACGCCTAATAACATTCATGTATGCATTAAAGACTGAGATCAACGCTCTATATCATGCAGAAATGGACAGAAGTGTTAGTACCAACTTAATTGAAGAAGGGACTAGAGAATCTTAAGTATCAGAGAGTGCTTATTAATGACAATATCAACAGCAAGAAAATCCTGTAAATCCAGAAGTAGCAAGCAAAAGTCCATGGACAATCTCTTAACTCAGTAGCATATTTATAAAACCAGTTACATTCATGCAGCATGGCAGTTTATATCTGCCTTTCTCAGCATTTAACATAAAAGAATTTACAATTTCTATTAATCATCATTCAAATAAATCCAAAAAAGTTTGATCAAGAAACCCTCAAACATAGAGATCCTCTCTACAGAAGCTGTCTGTTTCTCAGTTTTTGCAATGCTTCTAGTAAGTTCTCTTATTTCAAATACAGAAAGAATTTAGGAATTCACACAAAGTCTTCCAATTTTTGTATCTTCAAAACCCTAATACAGAATGAGAAAAAACATTCTCATTATTCCTCCACAGGCTATGTGAAAACAATAGGACTTTATCCAAGGAACATAAAAGAATCTATTGCAGTATCCCTAAATGTTCACCACTTTTAATACTTCATCAGTTTTTGTAAAGGCAGTAAAATAGACATGGTTAAACCATTTTCTTACACCAGAGAGTAATCTCTCCAGGTCAGAGCTGAAGCCCTATGGAGAAAGCAAGAAGTAAATTTTAGCACGCACATCTCCAAAGCCATGTTGCCCCTGCTGACAAGTCTTAGAAGTTTATATTAATCAAACTAACCATTTCCAGAAGTCAGAAATAGCTGTGAATAATTAGCAAGAAAACTTGCAAGTAGAACTATTATTGCAGTTTTTACCAGAAGAAATAGAACACTGTTCCTATTTGATCTGTTTTAATAACTCCATACCAGCCCAGCTCACCACGCCTCTCCATATATAGTAAAGAATGCTTCTGTGGCAATGTGTTACTCCTTCCTCCCTGGGGCTATATGCCAAGCAGATCTATTAAAAAAGGAAGACTAGCAGAATCATCTCCTGCCTGAAATCAAACTGGATGCGTAACAAAGGATGCATCCTCCAAAGCCAACAGAATGAGTATAAGGAAATAATTAAGTGGGACAAACAGCACACTGTACACTGGACAAATTTGAGAATGAAAATGCAGATCTTGTGACTGCTTTATCACAAGCCGGTGGGAATTACCTATCACGACTCATTCAAAGGACAGGATTCAGTAGGAAGCCACAAGGGGTAACCAGCCACAAAAATCCACCGTTATTAAAGAAGCTCTTATCTAAAAATTGAGCACACCCAATTTCTGTGATAATTACCTCTGATCCACTTCCACTTTCCCGGCAAGTTATCAAATGCAGGGGGTCAGGTTTTCCTGAAGTGCTTCAGTACCTAGCAGTTCCCATTTCTCTCTTGTATTCCTAATATACTGCATCATACCTATCCCACTCAGAGTTAAAGACAAAAATTTAAATATATACATAATATCCATAACATCTGCACGAATGCTAGAACCCTCTCTTCTTCTTGTGATCCTCATACTGTAACACCTTGAGACAAAGAGAAAGATCTGGAGAAGAGATCATCTCCAAGCAACTGAGAACACAGTACTAACATAAAGTTAACTATAAGCCAACATAAATTAGTTTGTTCTGTTCTATATGGAAGGCTGCAGCTACAGGTGAGCTCCAGTCCAATGGACACAGTTAAAATGGAGTTCTGCCAGAGGAAAAGCAAGATCAAGACTGTACTGGTCTGTCCAATGACAGAAAGGCTTCAAGACCTATATGTTCATATATTCTCCAAGAAATAACTAAAAGATGTTAAGTACTTTGAATTCATCATCTGTGTTTCACTCGGGAACGGATTATTTAAGGATTGCTGTGCTTGACAGCACGAAATTCAGCCAATAACACTTATGGTATTTCTAAGATGGCAAGCAGTATAATCCTTCTAATATGAAGAAGCTCAAAGAAGAAAAACCCTTTTGATAAAATTATTTAAGCTAAACAAAGTTCATCCAAATTATTCCAGACCAGTGATGCAGCAATTCTTACCCAACAGTAACACAGACCTTTAAGTATTTCCTACAGATCCTGGAAAAATGACTGCTAAATCCTTAAGTGTTTTGCTTAAGCAAATACTCCCATAAATCTTCATCAAGTATAAAAAACTGCTAAAATAAAAAAAAAAAGCCACAGAAAAGAATAAT
>NW_008823694.1:0-2574 GCF_000699105.1 Pygoscelis adeliae | reverse complement strand
TGGTGAATATTCATTTTCAGGTAGTAACAACCCTTGAAAATAACTCTTTCAGTCTAATTATACTGCCGGATTATAGAAATCCTTTCAGTGAAGTTTATGGGCCAGATTCTTAGCCACTGTAAACAGTTGTAACTCCACAGGTTTCAGGAGGCATAATCCAATTTATACGCCGGACCTACATCTCTATTCTGTAAACCCTGTATTAACGGTTATGTAATAATTAAGGATGAAGGAATAAAAAAGCCAAACACCCTAACTTGATTCAGGCAGTGACTTTGCACTTACTGAAATGAGGATGAACAGAATCAAGCTCTAAGAGATCAGTTGTAACTAGGAGATTAGTTTGGTGTAATAAAGCACACTTAGCATAACATGGAGAACTCTTTAGCGCATTTTGGAATAACGCATTTTAAATCTGCCAGTGGTCTCCGAAGGTCCCAATCCTGCAAAGCTTACTCATGATTTAACTTTATGTACTATAAATAATCCCACTGAAATCAGACTATTCACAGTGCAGACAGGCAAGCAGAGCTTAACTGCTAGACAAATTAGGAATCTGGCCAGAGGAAAGTTCCCTGGCTTCCACGTCTCCTTCAGACTTGACCTATAAACAAACAGGGAAATGTTTAGCATTTTGCTGAGTAGAAATAGTCCTGTTTTATGTGGGTTTGGTTCTACGTCAAAGAAAATCTTCTATTCTTTCTTAAATGAATGTGATTTTCACAAGAAAGCACCTGAAGGTCTCATTCTCTATAGACATGTTTTTAATGCTCCTCCAAAATGGGAAAAAGTTATTCACTCACAACTGCCAAAATGAGGAAGAAGAGATAATTCATTTTCATTAATCCTGCTACAGCTCTTGCCTGTAAACTCATTTGAGGCCTGTATTCTAGATCAGCAGCACAGTGTTAAAGCTGGTTTGAGGCAAAGAGTTGTTAAGTGTCATATACCAAAAGAAAAAATCCATGATGCAATAAAGTTGCTGCCTTGCTCCAGCAAGAAAAATATTTTTTCTCAACACGAATACAGGGGACTAAGAAAGACTGGTGCTTTTAGCTGAAGTGTGTTTTAGAAGAAACACACTAACCTGAGCCAGGGCACAAAGCCAACAACTACTAGATCAAGAACCTGAAATTTACATTTAATCAACCTCAAGTAGGGACAAGAACTCAATTTAACACACTGTTTGCAGAACTTTTACTGTGGAATTATCTTGTGTGATGCAGCACTGCTAAAAATTACCCCCCAAAAAATCAGCTGGTATTAAGGAAAGTGCAATGGCCAAAGAAAATATGCCACAGAAGTCACTGAAATAGAACATGGAATTTCTTTATTTTGTTTCCCAAAACTTCAAATGTAACTTTTGATAAGTTGAATGTTTGATCTTTTAGCTACCAGCACAATTTCCTAGTTACTTTTACAAACTGGAGCTTTCAAACTCCTACCTACTCCCAGTGATCTCTGCATACTGGCTTATTTAATATTCCCTCAGCTTATCTCAAGTCTCAGCGCAGCAAGGCTTTTTAGTTGCTACGGCCCTAAGCATGGAACATGAAAGAAAAGGATATCTGGGAGTCTCATTCTATATTTTTCATTTAAAAACAAGGCCTGGGAGCCTGAGGCATGTCCCCAGTCATTTTTAGTGTTTTTTGGAGCTCCCATTTATACTTGGAGCATTCCATCTTCACAGAGTGCTTCTTCAAAATATTTAGTGAGACATGCAGAAACACCAAGGCTGTATCAGATCTGTTACTCTGCTTACAGTAAGGAATGAGATGGCTGTATGCATGGAGAGCAAGAGGGACTAATCTGCTAAATTTGTCAAAGGGGCCTTTCCCAAAATTCGCATGGCCTAGTTTCCTATTAGCCATTCTGGTACGGTCTTCCTAATCCCAATACTCATACAAATAGCACAACCCAAATAATTCACAGCTCCTTCAATACAGTGCTATTACACTAATTAATCTAGTTGCTGTCACAAGACAAATGAATTGATAAGCCCGATGTGTTACATTAAGTATAACCAGACAGCTATAGAGCATTACATTCACACTGTTCGCTTTTGTCATTTTTAATATAAAAGGCATGATATCTTTGTGAGCACCTTTAAATTAATGTACTTGTACCATTTTAGGTTCACAGAAAAGGTAAAGTATGTTTAAGAGCTAAGGAATTTCTAACTAGCAAAAGAAATTCAGAACATCTCAGAACAGCTGTTCTTGTCAGGTTTTACCAGTGACAGACAAGCACTCTCAGCTCAGGAGCTGCACTGACACCAGCTCAGAAATATTTTTAAATTAGAGACTGAGTTAATGCAGAAAATGAAATAACTCACACTGTAAAGGCACCACCAGGTGGATCAGCAATGCAAAGCGACAAAACCCACAGACTCCTCTAGATTTGGGTGCTAACAGTTCTCCAGGGAGAGGGAGCCTCCTCTGACAAAAAGCCAGCAGAAGCAAATGAAGCCCATTCATCCTATATCCCTCCCCCATGCAGAGGGGTGTATGATCACAGCATGTTCAATTCTGCCAGCTCATACACCACATCACGACTGTCTGAAGCTGGGGGGGG
>NW_008823693.1:0-2552 GCF_000699105.1 Pygoscelis adeliae | reverse complement strand
GCTGCAGGCTGTAGGGTGATGCCCCTTAAATGCTTTTAAAGGCATTTCAGTTCAGTCTCACTGGAGCCTGGTGAACATCTCAGGAGGCAAGCTGTGGGATGCTGCACACAGTGGTCTGTGCAGACCGCAGGGGGGACAGGAGGTGTGTGGGAGCTCCTACGCATTTGAGCCTGAGGCTAAGAGAGGGGTGAGGGAAGCCCCGTGGAGACAGTGAGCTGGGATAAAGGAAGTGGGGCGAGCTGTAGGAGGAGGCACTCTGTGGGAGAAGTGAGCTTACAGCCAAAAGAAAAGGGTAGCTGCATGCATGACTATCTTATATACATACGCATGGCATGTATGTGTTTGTGCTTGTGGTATGTCCCTAAAAGTGAAAGTATTCTTCCAGAAGAAGAATCCCCCAAATCCTCTCTCCACTGAGGCAGCCAGTAATCCTTCAGGAGGAAACAGAAAAGGTAGGCTGGTTTTCTGCAAGAGAGGGCAGGGATTGAGAAACGAAGACCTGCAGTCACACTGGGACATTTTTGTCAGAGGTACTCATACCGATAACTGCTGCCTGGCACTGAACTATTTTTCCCCTTTGCTCACTGGATCATGTTGAATATGCCTGGGCTGCATCATCCCCCTTGATGGACAGTAATCGGAAATGCTTTGGAGCACGTGGGGGTCGCCCAACAGGCTGCAGATGGTTGGAGCCAGCCTGGAGCTCTTAGAAGAAGTCAAACTTTTGAACAAGTTCAACCCCCCCAGCTGTTTTCCAGGCAATCCAGCTACCTCCACCCTCACGTAAGAGCCGTGCCTCTTCCCAGGGTAGCGCAGCACAGCCACCTCCCGCCCCGGCAGCCTCAGGCCTGGGTGCCAGGCTCCAGTGAGGTACATGTCTGCCGAGGGAGATGGAATGGCACAAAATGGTCACAGCAGGGGGATGCCCTCTGACAGGTCCTCGCGCTCATCATGGCTGTGAAGGGGTCCTGGCTCGGCTGCTGGAAAAAAGGGTGTTACCAGAGAAAGTTCCTCTGTACCTTGGGGAATCATTGCTAAAGCTAACAGGGAGTAAATGGCATCTTAAAACATACCTCTTCCACTATGAGAAACTGGCAGCCACAGCCTGGTAAGAGGGAGAAATAAGCAGGCAGGACCTGGGGTGAGCTAGAAAGAGTGGAGGAAGAGGAGAGACAGGGAGAAGGTAATGAAACAGCCTCTACACTGTTCCACTTCTCCTTTTTTCAGTCGTGTGGCAATGCCATTCATTAGGAAACATGAATCGATGGCATTTCCTTGCTGCGCACTCCCCAGGGAGCCATTGCAGGTCTCCATGAGGCCTCGTATTTCTCAGCTGGCTTACCCCTGCTCCCGCACTCGTGCGTGCCGAGGGCTGTGGCAATGGAGCGACCAAATGCTCGCCCTGCTGGTGTTCTCTCCCCCAGCCGTAGGCTGACCCCTGAGGTTATCTGACAAGCCTTTCGTCAGACGTCAGCAGGAGCGAGGATTGGCAGGAAGATAGCACTGCAATATGGAAAGTCGTTGTGCTCATGCATCTTGCCCAGCAAAGGTGGAAAAGGCGGCCCTAGCATTTATGGCATTTTGAAGGCATGCACGGTTTCAGCACTGCCTGACAGCCTAAGAGTCGTTGCTGACATAAAACCGCCGGCAGCGGCAGGGCGTTCACTTCACCTGAGCTTTGCTGCATCGCCTCGCCTTGCCTGCAAGGAGAGAGGCTTTATTCCTGCACTCAGGAGGCACAATTTTCTTCTGTCTCAGCAGCTTCCTGGGAAAAGTTGATTTACATTGACCCCAGCCGTGCACGGTGGAGAGTGGATGCTATCTGACCTCCGTCACAAGTTCGGCTCCTCGCTTTGATGCAGGGCGCAGCAAGAGCTTTGGCCGTGGGGATTTTGCAGTGAGGCGCTGAGTCACCGGCATGGGCTCTGAACCCGGCCGTCTCATCTGGACATGGTGGGCCATGGCGAAATGTCACGTAGGACATTTCGTAGTAGATAGAGGGGTCGTCCTCCTTGGGCACTTTCCAAAATGAGGCTGCCCCAGGCAGATCGGGCACTTGGGTGCTAGCTTTGAAGGTGGGCGACAGTCCCACAGAAAAAGGGAAACCATAGCCAGGGGCATTGATTTCAACAGCAAATGGCACAAAGCTAGTGGGGAAAAAGGATCGAGCCCCTCTGGAGCCATTGGCTCACTTCTAATGCCCTTGAGGATGAGCAACCGCCAGAGGAAGAGGACGGTGCCTGCAGCGCTCCCAGTCCCCACAGCTCCCACTGCTTCATGGGTGGGTAGAAATGCCACCCCACTTGATGCCACCTCCAGGAGCCCCTGGGTCCCCCAGCAGAGCCCGGCAGTGGCTGCAGCCACCAGCCCCGTGGTGCCACAGGACCGTCCCCGTGGGTCACATCCTTACCCAGCACTAGGGCCCTGCAGGGTTTGGTGTGGCCGCCGAGGCTGCTGGAAAATGAAATTTCAGTCCTGCTGGCAGCCTTCCAATTTCAACATTTTTTCTTTCTTCCTTGAAAGAAGGCAAAGGGGGAAGCGAGGCCAGGGGG
>NW_008823692.1:0-2557 GCF_000699105.1 Pygoscelis adeliae | reverse complement strand
GGGTCCTACAACATTTCAAGCTGAGGCATATGCTACACCCAAAACCGTAAACATAGCCCCCTCAACAGTCCCCAATAGACCTGGAAGGAAATTCAGTCTGAAAACTGGTATCAAGGAAAGCATTACATTGTGCAAACTCTAACCTTACATCCTTCTCAACTATGTTAACTGGTATTTGCCATCCAAACTTCTTTTCTAATTTATAAAATGAAAATTATTTTTCATTAAACAAATTGTGCTTATATGTATTCTCTCTGGGCATACCAACTGATTTGTTAATATAAGAGAGACCCTAACATTTATTTGTCATTGAGACATACAGTAGAGGAAGCATTTCTTAAGGGAGAGGAGGAAAGAAAGTACTTTCACAGCATGCCTAAATAGACAGCTAAGATAAATTCTGGGATTAACAAATTTGGGATGATACATTTGCCTTTTTTCTTGATTGATAAAAAGTACGTGGCATTCCTAGACATACGTAGTTCACTATATAATGTAAAGCTACTATTTTAAGACAGTAAAAAGATCTTGTTGGTCTGAAGCTGAATCTTACAGAAAAGTTGCATGGGACTCTGGAGGATGATGTTAAGAGTTGGTGACAGTACTGATTCGGTTCTGTAAAACTGAAGCTTAGCAATAGAAAATTCTTAAAACTTTTGGTAATAAAAAGGAGTTTCAAAGGATGTCCATCAAGATGACTCCAAGACCGAAAAACACCTTGCAAGTCTAGCCATGAAAAAAATAAGAAGCCTCCTCCACAGTGTTTTAGTTGTGAGAGCAATTGGCTACAATAATCTTTAGTATTTCTGTTTACCCACCTAGTCTGAAAGATTATGGAGATGAGTTCACAAGAGCTGACCCTCCAGGTTTATTAAATATTCAATGAATATTCTGCATGCACACTGGGTATTAAATAAAAAACAGAAAATACTGCAGACTACCATATGCTAAATACTTCAAATAATACTGGAGTAGCTCTGTTTGTTTTTTATAATTTATTTAAATAATTTTATCACATATCAACATCAAAATGTACAATACGGACACAATGTAAATTCTGGCATCATGAATATTTAGGTGCTTTTAAAGCTTTTTTTTCCTGTGGGTTAATTTTGTTTATGGTATTCTATATAAACTTGGAGAACTTATTTCATCTTTTCTTGATTTTTTTTTACCTTGATAGTAATAGCACTGCTATTTTCTCACTTGCAGTAGTATCACAGCATGTGGGCCTTCAGCAGCAGGAAACTCTTCATTGTCATGATTTAGCCTACTGTTCCTACAATCTCCTTCTTCCCCTCCCCCTTCCCCTTCCTAGCTAACTAGATACAGCCTACACACAATCTGCCCTGCTTAGAATCATCTGCTATTAGTGCTCAATTAAAACCGTCGTCGTCACCATAAAGCTCACCGGCAAAAGAAACTCGAGCAATAACTAGGATGCAACCCATCCATTTAGCAGAGCAGGTCTACAGTGGTCTCTCCAACACGCCTATTGCATGCCATACACTGATCTACAATTGAACACAGGGTGATGCAGCTGTTCAATGTACTACTTTCTACTTGAGATGCACTGTGAAAAAGGACCATGAACAAAGTGGCCTACTCAACAGACTGTAAAGCAGGTAACAGCTACAATTTTTGAGCTGCAAATCTAAGGAACAGGAACAAATCCAGCATTTGGGCAAGTCCAATCTTAAAAGTTACTACAAAGCCGATGTTCCATGGTTCCACATGGGCTTCTGCAAGTAAAAT
Source organism: Pygoscelis adeliae (assembly GCF_000699105.1). Lineage (NCBI taxonomy): Eukaryota > Metazoa > Chordata > Aves > Sphenisciformes > Spheniscidae > Pygoscelis > Pygoscelis adeliae. The sequence continues at coordinate 802 of NW_008823692.1, read as the reverse complement.
TTGCTCACAGGTTTTATATCAAATAACAGGATTAAGACAGCCTGCGTGTCATTCTCAGATTACCACACATAAGGGAAATTTTCTGAATTGGTGGATGTAAGTCACAGGATCTTCAATTCTCAAGTTAAAAATTGTTGTCTTCTGTGACATCACATCCAACAATTTAAGTTGATGGGACCTATATAACCAAACTGCATCAAACTACACACCTTGTGTCCAAATGTAGCATCCTCAGAGGCCAAGACTTCAACCTGAAATTATAAGGAGAAAGATAATTTCAAATTTAGCCACTACCAAGAACCTCTCTCTCCTGAGCACAGCGCCACAGTCCAGGCAAAGAGGAGATCTGTAAATGAAGATGCCAGTCTGGGTCAGCCCTAGGAAACCTACATATGATAGGACATACTGAACTAACAGCTGACAACAGAAATCCTCAAGAGAGGAAACTCAGAAAGCATCCCTCACGACACAAACAAGGTTTCTCAATCTAAACGACATAAAGAGGATCTGTCAGTGTCCCAAAATTTATTGTACTACAGCTGGAACATTGTTATCCATATGGAGTTTTGGCTGCACCAAAAAGCTGCCTGAGCACAACCAGAATCATCTGCCACAACAACTCCCTGTAAAAAAAGGCTGGAAATATCTGAACTCTTCCCCTCCCATTATCTTCTAACAAGACTGGGTACTCCTGCACCAGCACCAAGTGCTCAAACAGCACTAATGGGAAACTGCAGCAGAGGTCTCACTTGAAGGCTCCCGTCCTGTCTTGCGCACAGTGAATTCTTTGAAAACCGTAGAA
>NW_008823691.1:0-2585 GCF_000699105.1 Pygoscelis adeliae | reverse complement strand
AAATGAGGTAACGCAGTACACGCAGCCGTGGAGTTTGGACTGTTGTGCTCTCTAAATCAGAGGATTTTGCTTCCCGTTCTCTGTTTCTGCAGTACTTGAGCTGACCTAAAAGCAGCTACGTCTGGCTACTCACTCACGCTCCTGCTGCAATCAGGTCGTTACCTTACTCATTTGCAATGTCTGCAGAGGCGTCTCTGCACTTTAGGGTTTCATGTGCATCTGTCGGTCAGCTGTGTGATGCCAGGGGAGACACAAGGGAGAGAGCAGACCACCTTTAGGTAGAATTAAACTACTGGGAACGCATCTTGGCATACAAGATGCTGAAGAGATCAGACCTAACACAGACATACAAAAGCTCACGTGTGCACGCTCTCACGTACTACTCTCAACCTGAACCTACCTGTTTGCCTTGTGCCATAACTCTTGGGCTTTAGGGACTGCAAAGAGTAGGTAGTACTCCCTTAGTTTCAGAAGCAAAAAAGAAAGGGCGCTTCTCCCAGAAAGGTGCTTCTCTTCATCTCCATCAGTTCTGGGTAGTATTTGTATAACGTTTGGGCACTTGGACTCATATGAAGAACGCCTCACACACGTGGGGTCAAGCAGGGAGAGTGTAGATGTTTTTTCAATGTGCTGGGATCAGCTGGACTGCCTGCAAGGGAAACCTGGGCTGGATTGGGCTGCTGTCCCTGTCTGACATGGGCACACCCTGCCACCAGTTGAACAGACAACATTCAAAGGAAAATGGCTCCAGCTGATCTATTTGCAGCTCTGTCCTTCAACAGCGAATTAGCAACATTTGCAAAAGAAACCACCTCCAGCTTTGCCGTAAATCCGTCTCTCAGGAAAGCGCTTATGACAAATCCTTCCATTTACCTGAGAGCCCTAAAAGAAGACAAGAGCTGTTACAAGTTATGGTGAAACACGTCTCATCATGACCCAGATCAGGACGTTTCCAGGTAATCCTGTGCTTGTACTGCACAGGAACCAGACAGTAGGCATTCAGTCAGCATGTTTACTTTGACTCCATAGGAGACTTGTCATGACAAGTCAAGCTATTATCAACTGTTATTAGCGAAAGGACATTGCCTTCCATCCTTGGGCGAGTTTCTTTCGATAACTCCTCCTCGTTCGGTATTCTTAGTGACAGCATTTCATTCACAACAAACATAATCACACACAACTAGGGCCAGGTCCTCCACAGGTATAAATTGGATTAGTGCCACTGAACTCGGTGGAGTTTCTCCAAACTACACCAGCGGAAATGGCAACAAATAAGCATTTGTGGAGTCGGTGGTGGGTTTTCCTGCAGAATGCAAAACGATGTTTTTGTCTTGCTTTGTTTTCTCTCCTGTTCCTCCACTGAAAGTGATGGGAAGTGTCTTCTTACCTTTAAGCAAATCAGCAATGGGCTTTCATTACGGATGGTAAAGGATTTTAGAGGTGTAATTCTTGTATTTGGTATAAGCCCTAACGAACTCTCTGAAAGCTCTCTTCCACCTCCATTTCCAGGTGCTGATATTAATGAGGGTAGTGAAAACTCATTGATCATTTGGTTCTCTGTAAACATCATAAGCATATTTTAGAAGAAATTATACAGCATCTTAAAAACTGTCGGAAGTTTCCTTAAGCACCTGTCAGTAAGGATAGGGAGCGATGTAACTGTCTGGCCCGACCCCAAATTCCTATAACATGGAGGAGCCTCCACGCCCCAAATATTCCAGGCACACCCAAACAATGTGTGGACTTTTTACGTGGTGACATTGTGGTTTTAACGTAAGCGGACAGCAAGCAGAGGGTGCCACGCTGACAGCCCTTTTTTTGCATCTATCTGTCAGCAATAGGACAGGTGCTTCTTTGGACTAGGCCCTCGTCTCCATCTCTGGTAACATCATAATGGGAAAAGGCAATAACCCTTTGCATTTTGTATCAAGTCTGAGCTATTAGTTTTGTTCCGAGAACGTCCGCAATAAATGTCATGTAAGAAGCACATTTGAAAGATGACTCTAGAATTGAAACAAAAATATTGAAATTGTTATTTTTATTATTCAAACCATGGAGGGTTGCAGAAACAAGTTTGCTTGAACTGCTGCCTTTGAAAGAGGAGAAGTTTTCTTCTAGTGGGAACGCTAACCGAAATACCTGGCAGTAGCATTGTTCGTATAGCAAAAAACACCGAACTACAAAAGCCTCATGTCTTTTGTTAATAACAGTGATGAGAATACATCTAACCAACCAATTTAAATAATATGGCCCCAAATATCTAAAATTAGAAGTGACTTTCTTTTTGAGGCATATTTTTTTCTCCTCTTTGTTTCTATAGCTTCAGTGTACGTTCCACCTCAATATATTTTACCAATTTAAAAAGGCCCCGTGTTTATGGGTACTTCTTAATCCCCCAAGAATGCAAACATTTCAGGTAAATACTTAACAGTTTTTGTTTGCACAGCCAGCTTTTTGGAGCAGGGGCTGTCTTTCTGTGTATTTCATACTGTTTCAGCATGATGGAGCCGGGTGTGGCATGGGGCCTCCTGCATGCTCCAGCAATATTATAATAGATGCCAGCATCATTTATAGGGAAAGTTGTT
>NW_008823690.1:0-2604 GCF_000699105.1 Pygoscelis adeliae | reverse complement strand
AGAAAAAAGTAAGATGAAAGACTGTATAATCTAGCTCAAATTGGTGGCAATTAGTATTAGTAGACAGATTGTTAACTGTTGGTCTAGATAAAGACCAAGAGATAAGAAATACAGAAGGATGAGGTCATACTGGGTTGTCTTAACCTACAGGAAGGGGTAATTTAGAATATTTCAGGTCTGTGCCACTAAGAAGATGTGACCTAAAGATGTAAATGAAGTTGTCATTTTTTCCAATTTGCAAAACAGGATCTGAGAGAGTTAGTGACAGTAAGTTAGGCAGGCCGATCAAGGAATTAAACTCCTCTCTCCTGAGTCCTCCTTCAGTTTCACCCACAGAAAGAACTATATTCTACCTGCCTTACATGAAGTTACCTGTGGAGACATGTAGTTACACAAACATGAGTAATACTTTTTGACCTCATACATACGGTGTCACCACCCTTGTATACATAGTGCATTGCGTACACGCACTGAAGAATTCAGGGCATTGAAATCCACATCACATCGACATCCCACAAGACATCCAGCTCATTCGCAGGTGTCAGAGTCATGGTTTATGCGATGCTGGCCAACGGGCTGACATTTGCACAGTCACTTGTGTGGTGTAACTCATGACCCAGGTTCTCTAGCTGGCAGCTTAGAGGCTGCTGTTTGCTAATGTAAAGTTCTCAGGTGTGTTATAAATTATGCATGTAGTCTTGCAATGTAAGTTAAAGCCAGTGCAATTTAGGCTGTTATCATTTGTTGTATCTTAATTTTCATTCTGCTTTTCAATATATGTTGAAAGGATTCGGACTAGAACAGGCAATCGGTTTCTCAAGCAACTCATATCACTGTAGCTAAATCAAGAATGCATTATTTTTAGTGTATGAAGGGCTGTTTCGCATTCTTATAGTTCAGGAATATCACACAAGAGAGCCTTGCAGGTGGACAAAATAATTTCTGTGAGTTATAAGAATATGACTTCAACAGCAAAAGGAGATGTAGGTAGGAAGGAATGCAAGTTTCCACTGCGTGATTTTTGGGTTCCCTTCTCTCAGAACGCTCAGGCTTATTTCTCAAGTTCATAAATATGCATTTAAGGTTAATCAAATGCCTAAAGATTTTGCTGGATTGCATCATGCAACTAGTAGCCAGCTTGAGGCACATTTCCTTCCTTCAGGCTGCATGGGCAGATGATTTTTTCTTGGTTTGCCAAGGCCAGTGCAGCCCTTCCAGCCTTGCCATTTTACCCCTTCCAGAAGCTGTTCACCTTAGCAAATGCAGAAATGCAGGAAAAGCTTCAAGAAAGTTTGCTTGTGGGTTGGGTTTTTTTGGTGTTTTATGCTTTACTTATTAAAACAAACATCACTTCCAAATTAGAACAAATGTAACACCCAGGCTGAGAATGTGAAATTTACTTATTGATTATGGGAGGTCTTTACAGGAAATTTCTTTAAGAATCCCAAAAGCACCAATGTGATGTAAAGACTTCATTGTAGCTACTATTACTTATTTTCAGTGAACTCATATTTTGCTCATAGAATATTTCTACTGAAAGAAAGCCAGAGATCAGATGATAGGAGGGTAGTCTGGAGGAACGACGCGAAGGCAATATAATGGAAAAATCATAGATAAAATGCTTTAAGCAGAAAATGCAAGAATCAAACTAGCAGTGCCTAGAACTAAAATGTTGAGTGCAATGGAAGTTAAACGGCTTTTATGCAGTTTTGGAAGTATAATAACTTAGTTGCATTTTTTTGCTGTCATACTTATTTATTGATGCTACAGTAATCTATTCAAACTGGTAAGAGCTGAGGACACTCACAACTGGCAGGAGGCATTCATCAAGTGGTGGAGGAGTGCTGCCTGGTAGCGTCAGGGAGAGGCTTTTCTCTGAAGCAGAGATTTGCCTTCTGTTCCCAGCTATAAATCTTCACTCTGGAGAAAGAGGCTGGATTTCACTGAGTCCGGGAGATTATTTACCATGAGTTTTTCAAAGCTGCTCTGATTTTCAGTTGTCCTGACTCAAGTTGGAGCTTTTAAAGTCTCAACATGGGGCTATGCTTTTGCTGCCATGACATACTGGATTAGTTCATCCCACTTCTCCACCCAGTCACGAGAGGAGGGGCAGGGAACATGGTTATCACACCTGTCTCTCTCCCCTCTCCTCACTGCTCATTCCCTAACGGGTTTGCAGCATCAGATGTGGAGCTGCTATCCAGCACACAGCATGCGCTAACACATGCTGTGACAGCGCCTGGACCCAGTGGATGCTGATCCCCACTAAAGAGCAGTCGGTAGCCTTAGCGACCCCGTGCCAGGTTACCACAGCCAGGAGGTAAAAGGTAATCAATCTCTTTCCAGTCCCAGAGTGAATGGCATCTCCATCGCCAGGATCAGAACTGGCATCGTGATGGGAGGGCGTTAATTTTTATAACAGAGATTCAGATACTCCAGGTGCAGGGAAAAGGATGCAGTCGACTAAAGTCTTGGGAGTTCCTCATCTTAGTCTTAAGCCTGAGTCTTATACCACTTATGCCTCAGTGGTCTAGTCTTCTAAAAGGCAAGGACTGTCTTTTACCATAGAGGTTAAGGCGGGAGAAATTAGTTCTGCTGTTTTTT
>NW_008823689.1:0-2540 GCF_000699105.1 Pygoscelis adeliae | reverse complement strand
AAAAAAGCTGAAAATAACTGGCAGAGGGGTAAGCCTCTTAAACTTTCTTTTTTACAGAGATGGCCCTCAACTCAACTAAAATTTACTCTGAGTACAAGACCACAGGCCTCTTCCCCTTATGTAAATAGGTAGATAGATCTTTTACGTATTTAGTACCATTAGAAAAGACTGTCAGTTCCTTACAAGGCCATTTCTCAATGGGGGAGAAGTAGTCCTTGCCATTGATGAGAACCATTCAAAATCTTAAACGATACATCTGACCGGACAACATTGAAAACAGATTTGAAAATAGACAGAGCATTACGAATCTCTGGAGAAAAGACTTTAAAAATACTGAAAATAGAATAGATTGGGCCATGTTGCAATCAGAATATTACTAGAACCCAGCCCTTTCTTATCCTGAAAATTACTTAAAAACAAACAAAAAAGTCAAACTGATATAGCCTTACACTGGCAAGCAGAACCTGTTAGTGAACATAAAAGGGATGGGAGTGACAACAGCAGCCCCAGGCCAAAATCCATATAATATTATAATAATGCACTTGAATCAACAAGAATTAATAGAAACCACCAATTTCTCACCCAAGGAGCAGAAAGGAGCCAAGGATAGGAGGGATATTCTACCAGCCTATCTCAAAGACTTCACAAGAGGATGGGGCACAAAATTTACCTCTATCATGATAACATTTTCTGAACACCACTGCTCATCTATACATCCCTGTAATAGGAATGTACAGATAGACAATCACCTGAAGAAATCTTAGCCACACATCACTTCTAGTCATTCTCTGTGACATTGCCAACATTATTTTTCTTCAAAAAGCTTTGCCATTTGAAGTTCACTTTAGCTTTTCTCCCCAAAGTTATCTTGACTCCTTCCTTCCTTCCTCACCTGAAGTTAGAAACTTGCTTTGTCTCAGCTTGAAGAGGACAAACTCTGCTTTGTCTTGCAGGAGCAAAAAACAAGCCAAACAGGAAAAGAGAAGCCCCATCTGCAAGACAGAGGATGTGCATGTTGATTCCTACAGCTGCCATCAACCAAGCCTCCACCAGAAAGTTGGCTCTACTTAAAACTAACACATGATCTACTAGCACTGGAGAAGCATACTTGCTCACAGTCGCACTTTCTCCCCAGCCATAGAAGATCAGCCACTGTTGAAAGTGGTTTCAATACTGAGCCATGGAAATTCTTTACCTGATCCAGTATCTGTCTGCAGTTGCAGAGAGCAAACAGGTGAAAGAACTAAGAGATACTAGGTTACTTATGAAGAAGATTCCACAACCTCTTCCCGAGGGTAATACAACATTTGAGATAATTCAGGAGGGAGTTGTAGTATTACAAGACACAGTGAAGCTTACATCAAGACTGAAGTCCAGCAGCAGACCTGCACTTCATATAAGGCATTTGAGTGTTTCAGATTTAACTTAGCAAGAAAGAATCATCGCTTTAGTCACAAAGAGTTTGCTACAGTGTAGTACCTCATAAGGCTGGAGGCACTTTTGAAGATAAAAGAGGTTCCAGAACTTGCAAGTTCACAATCATTCTGAATTGGAAAGTGCTAGTTATGTTACTTCAGTAACAAGACTTAGTTATATTTTGTAAGTTCAAATTTAGAGAAAGAGAGGCAAGTAAGGAAAAAATAAAAAGATAAAGGAAATCAGGAATTACTGTGGGGAAGAAGGTGATTTACTTCTTAATTAGATATATTTAAAAAAAAATCCACAAATTAAATTATTTCATTTGCTTGAAAAATTACTTGAGCAGTCAACTGCAGTCCTCAGCCAAAGGTGAAAGAGAGCTCAATTCAAGCTCAGTCATCGGAAAATTTATCTGAACGTTGCACCATCCTTAGCAGGTGTAATATGTGGAAAACAAGGAGTACCACAGTTGTGACTAGGAAAGGATGCTGACACATTTCAACTTTGAACTCGAAGCAAAACAGTTTTCCATTAATTTCTAGTGAATCAAGTGTAAGCCAACATAACTACAATATTAACCAATGGATTCTTTTCTCCATCGTTGTTGAGGAATAATTAGATCTTCTAACCAAGGAAAAATGGATCCCACTAGACCACCACCAGACAAAAAGCTATTAATTTTAAAAGATCAGCTGCAGCAACAGGCAGACAAGGGAAATCAAGCACTGTGGGCACCGCAAGAACTGTATCAAGGGTTCTAGAAAAATTAAGCTTCAAATCATTTGAGCTATTAGTTCCTGGGAGGGAATGCATCCTGATTTAAGTCTTCTGAACAGTCTCTCCAGTAAATAAGCTCAATTCTTAACATACAACGGCTGAAACTTACTCACTGAATATCCTTATTAGAGCCAAGTTCTTTTCCCCTATCATCTATATAGCTCCCCAAGCATCTTGTGAGATTTCTGTGGGAAAACCATTTTCTTTCTGCTCTGTAGAAGCTGAGGAATAGCTTAGATACTACTAAAATACAGACAACAAATCATATCAGATGTTAATGTCCATGCAGGACAGGTTATTTTTGTTTTAAACATAACTGGAAATGCTTGAACTAAAAAAAAAAA
>NW_008823688.1:0-2599 GCF_000699105.1 Pygoscelis adeliae | reverse complement strand
GGGCCTTTGGCTTTCCTGGGCTGGAGCCAAACCCTTCATGTCCCTGCAGGCAACCCCCCGCCCGGGTGTGGAGACAGCGACTGTGAGACTGTAGAGACAGGACAAGGCAACTTGAAAAGATTTATTATGGAGAACAACAAACAACGTGTCGTTACTTACTCCTACAGTAAGGTGGTTCTACCCCTGGGACGCTTCCTGGCTACCTAAGATCTCGGCTGTTTCTAGTCCAGCCCCCACTGGGGTCCGACCCCGCTGCCGGCAGCTGCGGCATTTGGTCCGCAGGTGCAGGTTGGGCAGTGGCGGTGGGCCGGAGCTTGGCCGTGCGGTGGCCCTGGCATGGGAGCGGCAGAAGGTGCTGCCAGTATGACCATCGCAAACCACGGAGCGCAGAACGGAGGCAGGCCAGCCCCGGGGACCTGCCTAGCAGCTAAATGTGTCTGCCCAGATGGAAGTGGGGGGAGTCCCACGGCTGGTGTGAGGGGACTGTTGGGGGCAGGAGGTGTGACACGGTGTGGTGAAGCCGTGGACGGAGCAGGAGCCGCCTCCTGGATGCCGGCGGGGCTGTGGCTGCAGTGCCGTTTTGGTGGGGGTGGAGCGGCACCGCCCGTCCGGGCGGTCGTGTCAGCCCGTGGCTCGGTCGGTGTGGAGCTGGGGCTTGCAGCTGTCTGGGTGTCGTTCTCCTCCACCGCAGCTCCCACCGCCGGCTGAGCATCAGGTCGTCTTCTTCTCAGGTGGTCTTTCTCCATCTTGGGGCCCAGCGGGGATGCAGCCGGGGCTCGCTCTCTTTCACCAGCACTTTGCGTGCACATCCTGAGGAGGTTGGGGTAATCTCTCTGAAAAAAGGGGTTGTAGTAGAAGAGCAGCTACAAAATGCAAAGGAGAGGAGTCAGTTGCCATCATTTCAAGAAGGAGAAAGCCAGAGATGCGATAACTAAGCGTTTGCATCAGCAAAGACGAACACGGGTATTCAAAAGGACTCTCGGGGGCATTTTAAACCTCCAGTTTGGGCTGACTAAAATGTTCGGCTAGGGTTTTGTTGAGTAAGAACCACCCTTGTGTTTTTGGCATGTGGGAGCCGAGAAGGGTAGGATTTTCAAAAGCCTAAAAACCGACGGAGAAACCCAAATGCTGCCAGTTTTCAGGCCCCTCAGCGTGGAATGGGCATGTCAGGAATAACGCTGATGCTGACGTGTATCTTCTTGTCAGCATTCAGCAGGTGCCACAAGAAGATCTAAATTTTTGGTGCAGCCGGATACAGAGCAAGCACAAAAAAAGCATGATACCATGGGACTATGTTTCCGTTTCACAGATTCAAAGTAAGCAGAAATAACCAAATTCTATTTTATCAGCTTTTCTGCTCCTCCGAAATCCTGCGTCGAGAATTCCCGAAAAGGACCCGCGGGACAAAATCAGGCCATTTGCTCCCATCCCCATCTCCTGCCTTGTAAGGGCTTATTTCATCTGCACGTGAACCTCTCCCCCCGGCATGTCCCGAGGGCTCTTTCGTGTGCGGAGGAGCCGACGTACCTTGCCCAGAGCAGAACCTGCTGCTGCGACTGCTTGCAGCTCCTCGATGGAGGCAGATACGAGAGAATCCCCTTCCATCCTGCAGAAGCCGTGGAGGTTAAGTTGGAGAATGAAGCCTCTCATGGACTCGGTTTCAAAGATCTTCAGGGGTCCCCTCCTCCCCAGCACTTCCTTTCTGAAGAGTTTTTCTGCGATCACGATGCAGTTTCCATCATCGCCCCACCAGATTGACTGGAAGCGATGGCTGCCGACGATATTCCAGAGCTTCTGGAGGAACAGGCGGGCTGAAGACGGCTCGGTGTGGGCAGAGATCTCCTCCCAGAAAGGAGAGCGTACGATGGGGGCCCAAGATCCCTCAGGCAAACCTTGAAAGGCGTTTTCTCCTGGGAGAAGTCCGGCGGCAGCATGCCAAGGTGTTCCCGTATCACCTCCGGGATGGTCAGGAGATGTTGAAGCCGCCCACCAACCTGGCTCCTCTGGGTCGGAAGCCCAGGACGGCCCTGGTGAAGGCGGCTCCATTTTAACTACTACTTTTTTCACAGCTTGGCTGAAACTTCCAGGCACGGCCCTTTCCCTGAGCAGCCAGGCTTGGTCCTGCCGGTCCGCAGGATGAAGGGCTCTGGCGCCAGCTGCCTGGGAAGTTCTCCAATGTCACCGTGACGCCTGTGTTGCATCATGGTGACCTCACAGTGCGGCGCCCGTCTCCTGGCAACAGGAAGCGGAAGACAGAAGAAATTGCTAGAAAGCCCTGTTTTCTTTTCACGGGGAGAGCTGTTTTGAGCATTTTGAGTGAATCCAGCTGTGTCTGCATTTGGTATCTCCTGCTAGGACAGTGCTGCGTCCCGCTGCCCCGGGGAGTTGGTCCCCAGGGAGGGATGGGGAAGGCTGCAGCGTTGGGCATCAAAGTGCCCCAGACCTGAAGTTCTTCCCTTGGGCACCTTCCGCCCATGCAGAAATACCCGTACCCTCTTCTATGGAATAGCCCCTACTCAGTGATTTCGGGAGCGGTGCCTCCATCGTGGCTGTCCACGTACCCAGGCGATGCTCTCAGCGTTCGGCAGGCTCTCCGTGG
>NW_008823687.1:0-2565 GCF_000699105.1 Pygoscelis adeliae | reverse complement strand
TTGCGTTGAACTGTACTATATGTTCTGCAATATTTTTTTTCCATGTAGCCTTAGGCAAATACTTTCTTGTTTCTGTTGTTATTGGTTAGACTGCCACAGATTTATCATGGATATTTATGGGTGAGCTGGAGGTTAAACTACCTGAGGTATTGTGGGTTAGTGTGAAAGACAGGAAAGTTCTTTAACAGATATATTAATATAATTTCAAGACAAAAAAGCCAGAGGACGTGAGCAATCTGCCAAAATACATAGATCCTAATGCTGGCCATGTTTTCCAATTAGTGAAGAGAAGGCTACTGTTTCTCCACATCTCAAATGCTTCAAAATTCTGACACTACTGGAAACCAAAGCAAGTTGAGGGGTTAATTGTTGCATGAGTGTCTGTGATACCATTTCAGCTCCAGCTTTTACAGGGCATTTCACTGTTAAGTGATTTAACAGTTACTTAAGTAAACAGACCGTAATTAACTACAGCCACTTCACTGTACTGCAGTTAAAACCTTCCAAAGCAGGAGCTAGAGAATGTCTCCATGTAGTTATTTTGTTCTGCCTCGTTCACCACAAGAGAAAATAACCTTTGTTCTGATCACAGAGCAGCTAATGCAGCGCACAGGAGAATTCCTACAGCACAGCTTCCTACTGCTTACCCTTTTAGTAAGAACATTCTCCAGTTGCTCCTTTATCCGTAATTTTATAAAAATGACTGGGCCCATAAGAAACATGTTCTTTTGTGACAATTTTTAAACTGTGAAAACTCATTGTCTGGCAAAACAAAATAGTAACAAATAAACAGTTAAAAAAGATGAATGAATGCCATAAAAATAGTTGGGAATTCAATCTCTCAGTGTTTTTAGTTTTTTTAAAAAAAGTTTTATTTATAATGTTTTGTTTTATTTAGCATAAAACAAATAAAGGCAGGATTTTTATTCTACATCAAGTATTGTTCCTGCAATTTTCTGTTTATTATAGTCACAAGCTTTAAGGACAATTCTGTTCTTATTTCACTATCATCACATAAAGCACATGGCATGGCAGTGTAAAAGCTCTTCCATTGGATGAACTTGGAGATTTTAGCAAGTAAAAGGCTTAGATTTTAATTGGTTCATTTTTACATATTATGCTATGTCAGACAGACAAAAGGCAGGACATAAAGAAAGTTCAGATAAGTCCTCAGGGTATTCAAAATTTAACTGAGGCACACACACATTCTTTTCGTCCTAATGGCTTGCATATTTGCTTTTGATAGCAGATTTCATTGGAAACTCATGAAATCCTTCGTATGAATAGAAACATGCACACTTACAGGTCCTCCCAGATGAGAAGAAAGTATTAAAACACAGATGTTGCTCCAGCCTGCCCTGTGTTGTGCAAAATAGCAAATGGGATGGAGGAAATACACTGTAAGAGGAAGGACGAAGGGGAAAATCTTCCCATTAGAGACCGTTGCTGATGAAGGCTTTTTTTTCTGGCCTGTGAGGTAAGACAGCAGTTGTTAGTGGGTTTTGCCACCAGGCTCTCACTGCTTCCCATCTCCTGAAATTTCATCCATTTAGGGGCCTGGATATGCAAATGTATGTTAGGGAATGCAGCGCTCTACTCCTGGCTGCAGCAACAAGGTCACGGTGTGCCTGAAGGGCATCTCTGTTACTTAGGCTCTATAGGTACAGCAAAAATCTTTCTTCTTATAAGGAAGTCAAGGAGCATGTTGTAGATCTTGTAAGCTTCCTTTCTGTCCAGCAAGCTCCCAAGCATTAAAAATTACACGTACCACTACCACTCTTGCCTGGGTTCCTTTTGATTTTTCACGTTCTGCTTTTGTGGTTTGTTTCCTTTTTTGCCATTTTTTTGTTTTCTTTTGTCCATTTTCCAGTAGCTTCCAAGTCTCAGGCAGCTGCTGTAATTGTTGCCAGGGAGAGGTTCAGTTAGTTACGCACCAAAGGCCTAATTAGTCTTTTAAATGTTAGAGCTCACCTAGTTAGTGAAAAAGATTGAAACGATTCCCTCTCCTCTTGCCATTTCAAATAATTCCATTTGGAGTGCTGGCTTAAAAGGGAAATTCTGTCTTCCTGAATTTAAATTATCTATTACTTACTAATTCCCTTGAGTTAATGGCTGTTGAAAACATATGTAGCATATTCTATATTCTTTACTTACTGGGAGGTGTGATTTCTTGGATTAAACCATTCTAGGTGGAGAAGAGGGACGTTTTAACTTGAATTTCATGTCATTTCCAACTTTGGAGTTGTGTTACATACTAAGTGGTTTGACTCCTCTGGTTATTTAAGCATTTAATATTCTCAATTGCTATACCCAAAAGAAGCTGATAGAAGCTGAGGTTGTAAATTTGTCTGTCAGAATGCATTTCCTTTGCAGAAGCCCTGTAGCAATGGTAAAAATTAGTGGTTTGCCTTGGGTGTTTCATCAAGTGTGGTCAATTTAAGATGCAAAATCAGAATGGATCCCATAATTCTTATAGCACATTTATGAAGTCAATTAATTAATATGATTTTTGCCTATTTATTCGAAGAATTGTCTGTGTTAAGAAGTGAGGTTGGTTTTTTTTTT
>NW_008823686.1:0-2574 GCF_000699105.1 Pygoscelis adeliae | reverse complement strand
TGGTCTTCGACCTTCAGCAACCCCACAACTGAAGGGGGTCCTCTGAGAGACCAGAGCAGGGATGGTTTACGGCCAATTCTGTCTAGGAAGTGCACTCTTTAAGTCATCACACAGTCGTCTATCAATGAAGTTGCACATCCATCCAGACCACAATGGTCCTACTTGGGTACAAGAAAGAGCATCGTGGGAGACTTGAAAGCCTTGCTAAAGTGAAGGTAAATGACTCCTGCTGCTCTTGCCTCATCCACAAGCCTAAGCAGTTCATCACAGGTGGCAATCAGGTTGGCGAGGCATGATTTACGCCTCGTAAATCCATGCTGACTGTTCCAAACCACCTCATCTCATTCGTGATGTGCACAGAAAGGGGTTCCGGGAAGTCGCCTTACGTGAGGAGTACTACCAGAGACTGGAGGAACTGAGGCTGACTGGACTGAATTTCTCAGTATTGACCTTCTGGCCATGTTTGGTAGTGGGTACAACACCTTTCTTTCGCTTGCTCATGTAGGACCTCTCCCAGTCGCAATGACCTTTCAAAGCTGACAGGGAGCAGCCTCGCTAGGACGTCAGGCCCTTCTTTCAGCACCATAGCATTCAGCCCTGCATGCCCATGGACTCCTACAGTCCAGGTTCTCTCCTGACATCGCTGACTGAAGCTTCATGCACTGCTGAACGCTATCACACACCACAGAGGCCTGGGAGAACTTCTTGCTGAAGGCTGACGAAAAGAAGGCATTGAGTACTGTAAGGAGACATGGAGACTGTTTATTCTTTGTATTGCCTGGCTAAAGGCCTCGCAAAAATTGGGATGACAAGGAAAGGGAGGAACACAAACAAAAGCAGCGACAAGAAACAACCCTCAGCAGTCTCGTTAACCGACGAGCCATCAAGCAATTACAGGTGCCACTCCTGGGAAGACCAGCTTGGACTTTGCAACTCATGGGATTGTAAATCGGGGGGGGCGGGCGGCGGCGGGGGTGTGTGTGGTAGATCCTCAAGACTGTACTGGAAAGCGTGAATGGGGATCCCAGTGCCAGCTACCGGCACCCCCCTTCCACACCAGATAACGTCATGCTCAGCAAAAATAAGTGGGAAAAAAGAAGAAGGGGCAAGAGGATATCTGCCAAGGTGCGTGCAACTCTGAAACTGGCTGGGCAGCCGGGAGGTGGTGTTTGCTTTTGCATTGTTTGTTTTTCATCTTGTTCCATCACTTATTAAACCATCTTTATCTCACTTGCCCCAAGTTTTCATGCTGAGCTGCTGGCCAGGGTCAAACCACAGGCCATCTCTCTGGATGGGGTTTTCCTCCTCCCTCCCTGTTCCTGACTTTCACTTTCAGTCTCTGACGCACCCTGTTTCCCAGAATAGGAGGAGAGGGGCCGGCCAAAGGCAGGGGTTAAAAAGCAGGGCAGGACCCAGGCTGCAGCAAAGCTGTTGCAGCCCAGGGCAGGTGACGAAGAGGACGGTGAGTCCTTTCCCCTAATCCCTCCTCCCCAGCCCGTGTAAGCAGCCCTGGACACTGGGGCTGCGGAATGACGCCTTCTGACCCCAGCAAGCGACAGGGACCCCACCGGGTGAGAGGAGGAAGAGAGCCAGAGGTCTTCTCTGGTTCTGGGATGGAGCAAAGGGCTGGGAGCCTGTGTTCACCCCCCCCCAGGCTTTGCATGCAAGTTATGACTCGCCTAAGCTTGGCCCCTGTGCCCGAACCTTTCCGCTGCTCCCTGCTGCGCTGGGAGCGCCCGTGGCACGAGGGGCAGCCTCTTGTCCCGCAGAGGCAATCCCCTTGATGTTCCTGGACGAGGGCAGGGCTTGTGTGGTCCTCAGAGAGGATTCAAAGCCCAGAAGTGGGCAGCGTCATTGGAGGCCGCCGTTGCCAGAGCAAGTCCTGGCGTGGCCGGGAGGTTGCAGTGGGGCAGCTTCTGGGTCCGGGCATGGGATGAGTCATCGTGCTGCCTCCGTGTCCGTGGGGTTTACTGGAACCTGGCAGGGGCTGGGTGATGGCCGGGGCTGTGCAGGGCAGGGGTCTGGATTGGGTGAAAGCCCCCCCGCCCCCGCCACTGGCAGTCTCGCCATCGGGGAGAAAGACAAGGACAGGGGCTGAGCACTGGACTGCGGGGAGGGGGTCACGCATCAGTGCACGGGAGGAGGAAAGGAGAGAGGGGAGCCTTGCATGGGCAAGCACCAAGCACGTCTCTGTGAGAGGCACAGAGGGAGGGGTGAGAGGGGTTTGATCGGTCGGGCACAAGAAATTAATGAAGCCATTCTTAAGAAGCTCCCCTAAGCTTCAGTTTCACCCACTAACCTAGCCTTTCCTTAGTGCTGGTGTGACGCCAGTCATTCCTCTTTGCCCTAGAGCCGTGCCTGAGGCCATTGCTATGTTCCACGCCCAGTTTTGCACAATTAGCCCCTCAGCAAACTTCAAACTGGTGTTCAGGACACACTGCAGCATACTCCCACAGTCCCACTGGACTTTCAGAAATTGAGCTGTATCTGCTGGGAGGTAAATGGGAAGGGGTTGTGCACCGCTTCTAAGCGCCATCGTTTCTTCACCGCATCGCTTGCGAGAGGCAAAAAAAA
>NW_008823685.1:0-2560 GCF_000699105.1 Pygoscelis adeliae | reverse complement strand
TCTTCAAACCATGGGTACAAAGTGGATGGGTCAATACGATCAACTCAGGCAGGTAAGCTGTAGGCTGAGCTTCCCAATTTATGCACATACCGATGTCCGATTCAACACAATAACATTGCAACATGTGTTTTTGCCCAAGGATTCGAGACTACATTAACAAGGCTGCCATCACCTTCCTTCTTCGGAAACGATATCAACATTGTCCTCCTCTCAGGAGAGTATCAGACACCAAATCGCTTCCGCTTCAAGGTTAAACTTTTTTTATTCTGTTTTAAGGTTCATGTTCTGTGCAAGATTTTAGGCTGGCTGTTACTGTGCAGTGAGGTTAGGAGGACTGGATTCATCCCTCTGATGCGCTCTCATGACTCCTACTGAAGTGCTTGGCTCCTCCTTTCTTTGTCCTCTCTGCTGTTGTAAGGCATCAGGTTAACAAGAGTTTAGCACAGTGGAATTTCTGCATGAAAAATTACTGAGACCTTTGAAAAGCTCAGCTTTTATATTATCTACCTTTTTTCCTCATCATAGGAAAATTTTGGGGATGAATGTATTTACTTCCTTTTTGTTTATGGCCTGGCCATAACTCTCAACCGTTTTGACAGACAACATTAGCTCTTCCAATTATTTCTGTTTTATATGGAAAACTCAACAGTCTGTGCCATGAACGTGGCGTATCGATGAGTTGTGGGGTTGCGCAGGACTTCTTCTGTGGGAGACCTTCCTCTTGTGGTGGGTTCCTGCTAAGCCAGGAAAACACAGGGTCAAATATTATGAGGGAAATGGCTGAAAATCGGTGATGAAAGTTGGAAGTGAATAACAATGAAGGCCGAAGAGGAGACTGGGGCAGGGGTGGAAATATCCTAAGTTAGAACTATGTGTCAATGCTGGAAAATGTTTGAATTAGGCATTAGTTTTTAAAAGTCCAACACTTCTGTTGTTTAAATATGTGCAGATCACTGATCCTAAAACACACAGATTTGAAGTCCCTCATGAGCATGTGCGATCTTTCACTGGATCCGCAGCCTCCAATTTAAACTACAAAGTGGATGTGAAGCAGAACCCCTTTGGCATCGTGGTGACCAGAGTGAGCAACGGTAGAGTGCTGTGAGTAACGTTGGTGCTTTTTCTGAATAACACAGATGTCATTGGTTTTCTCTAAAAGCCCATGTTGCCACGCAAGCAATGTCTGTCCAAGATGTCATATGTGAGGTGCCCTCTTGGACGTGTGATCTACTTCTTCTCTTCTTTTGACTGATGGATGTTCTGCAAGGACTTTTGCGAGGCCTTTGGAAACAAATTGTGTGATATGGAGAGCTCTGTCTAAAAGGTTTTAGGTCTGGCTCTCTGTTTGCTTCCCCCCGGTACTAGGGAAATCTTTACAGCTACTTTGTTTCATCAATTCGGGGAACTTTTATTATCTGAAGGACTCCTTGCCAGTGCTTCGGATCGCATGGGAACACTCTTCCTTGCATCTTTTATCTTATTTGTCGCAGTAATGCTGAAGCCCTGAATCGCCAAAACCAGGTTGCCCTTTAGACCTATGATATCCAAGAATAGCTGGTGCAAGGCACTGATAAGCTGGTCATGTAATGCTGGAAGTAAAATATTTGACGGACTCGTATATTGAATGCTTTCATGTCATTTAGGTTCTAAAAATAAATAAATAAAGCAAACCTACAAACCTAGCGGCATGGCTTTAAGACCCATTAGAAGGGGAAGTGTCAGGATGAACATGCTTATCAAATCAGTCCAAGAATGATCACCTGTCAGAGTACGAGGTCAGCTGAATGATCAATGCTTCAAGTTTAGTTAATTAGCAATTACGTTTGTGCTCTTATTAGTATTGCTTTCTTGCTTAGAATCCTCTATAATGATTGATTTGCAATTACGGAGAGCACAAAAGATGGACTTGGTATTCAGTAGTGCATGACTGATTAAACAGGTATATGGAAGGGGAATAGTGAAATCTAGTTCAACAGAACCATGTTGAAACAGTGCTCTGGAAGATAGTGTATACTTTCCTTAGGCTTTTGTTTAAATTGATGAAAGTGGTTGCATTTTCTGTCTCTCAAGAAAAAAATTACGATGATGCTTGACTCTGAGTTTGAGTATCTCAAAGAAAGCTGTTAGAGTGGGATAAGGGCAGCCCCTCAGGGATAAATCCTTGATGCATTTGTTTACACAAGATGAGTGCTTTCCCCCAACTCTTAAACAACCAAACAAAAGGGAGGCCTCTTTGGAAAAGGAAGAGTGAACCAATGTGTTATTCCAGCTCATTACAAAAATCCTAATTATCCAAACAGTTTTAAAGCCTGCAACCTTCCATCATCATTTGTCACACTTGAGCCCCGCAAAAGAGTTAGAGTTCTGATTGACCTATTACCATCATCATTTGCAAGACAAGCTGAAAAATTGCCATCATTTCATCAGAAAAAATCTAGTTCCAGTGCAGTCTGTGAGCAGATGGGCAAGATAGTCCTTGGAATCATTAAGAGTGGACAGAGATACATCAGATGAGGATTTGGCCTATGAAGCCTCTCTCAAGTGTCAGTATTTTTAAGTT
>NW_008823684.1:0-2517 GCF_000699105.1 Pygoscelis adeliae | reverse complement strand
CCCTGCCCCACGGGATGGAGCAAAGCCAGCAAAGCTCATGGCAGCCTCTGCTTGTGTTTCTCAGGGAACTCAGAGGTGGTGCTGATCGCAGGGCTCGGGGCCGGGCTGCTGGCAGCCATGGCTGTGGCTGCCATCACGGCGTTTTGGGTGTGGAGACACAGGTGAGGCCCTTTCTGCCCCGTGGAGCAGCAGTGGGAGAGGAGGGGAGGAAAAGCCCCAGGCAATCGCTGCACTTAGCAGCGAAGCTCCGAAGCTCCTGCTCCGGCCCTGCCGGCTGCTGGCTGCACCCTGGTGAAGTCTCTGCCATGGAGTACCCATGAGCCGTCCCCCTCTCATTTCAGAAAGCGCCAGCAGATGGAGGAATCAGAGTCCAGGAACTCCATCCTGAGCAAAGAAGCTTAGCACAGAAGGGAGCCAACAGCCCCCATTTCCTTCCACCACCCTCACAGGGACAAACACTCTACCTTTTTCTGCTTCAACAAAATTCCGGGCACTGCGGAGGGCGAGATCAACTCGACTCGGAGACACGGGGGAAACCTGGGGGGGTCCTGACCCGCTTCAATTTGCTAAGCAGATAAGGATGCAAGTCTGAGACCTCCTCACCCATTACACACAATCACCTCTTACCTCATGGCACTGCCCCATGCACCCACTGAGGCTCTTTAGGGCACCCCAATGTCCAGTGGCAATTGCTCCGAGTTCTGGTACAATAACACATTTATCGGTAGGTGGTAAGCTGTGCCCTTCTACTGACACTTTCTACTATTTTTTTCCTAAAAGCTGCCTTTATTAGCCGTATTCCAGAAATATTTGTGCTGAGACTGAACTGTTCCACACAGACTAATAGCACCTGGCCACAAACCGTTTTACAAAGGGCTGAGTAACACTGAAACGCTGATGTAATCTGTGGGCGCTGCAGATGTGTATAAAATGAAATTAAAACATTCATGTTTTCCTAAGAACATGTGCCTTTCCTCAGGATTTGGATGGGCTCGGGGAGGTTTTGACCAGCTGCAAAGGGAAGCTGGAGTACCACGGAATTATTGGTGCTAATTGCAGGAAACACCAAAGCAAAAAAAGAAAAAGTAAAAGTGTGTGTTTGTGCATATACAAACATGTTCTCACATATTTCGTGGAAACAAGCAACTGTGCACATGGGGGTAAAGTGCCCCTCAAGCCTCCCAGTTAAGGAGAAAAAGGAAGCCAATCTCCCATTGGAGACAGGGGAGTTCAAACAGGCATAGGAAGGAATTTAGTTTGTGCTCCCAATCAACCACATACTTGAATGTGCAGCTTCAAAAGGTTTGGTTTGACAGCACAATTTCCTGGCAAAGTTTCACAGGAAAAGGCTCTGGCAGCCGTGTGCGAGCCAGCTACCAGCCGAGTCAGAAGAAAACCCAGCTGGCCTGTGGCCACATCCACCACAACTCCACCAGGGCGGGTTCTCCCCTGGCCAAACCCTGTGAACCACAGCGCTGTGGGTAGGACTGAATTTCCCTGACAAGCCAGAGTCACCTGCTGGCACCGCGGGCCTCGAGGATCTCGCTGCGGGAGGAGTGATGCTGAGTGTCTCCCAGCCCTTGCTGAGCTAGGACAGACATGAAATTTTCAGCTGCGGGCAGGGCTCACCTCGGGGCTGGGAGCCCGCAGCCTCAGCACCAACAGGGCACGCGGGCCAATTCATCTCCCAAATGGAGTGAAACACCCTGCAGCACTCATAGGATGTGGCAGGATGAAGCTCACCCACCAAACCGGGAGAGCACGTGCAGACGGTAAGCAAACCTGGTAAGAAAAGGTGGTCATGTGCATGACCTCCCAAGAGACCCGACAATAATACACCCCCAAACACCCAGTACCGGGGAGGTGTCTGCAAGTGTTTGTTCACAGCCCCCAAGACACCCTACAATAACTCTCACACAAACACCGCGGTGTTTCGAGAGGTCTCTTCAGGCGTTTGGGCCCAGCCCAGCAGGTGCTGGTCCCCACACACCCAGTGCACCACCCAGAGGCACTGCAGCCCTGCCCACCCCAACTCACCCAGGCACGGCTCTGGGCTCGGGTGGCTTACAGCCCTCAGCTGAGGGGAGACTGCAAGGACCAGTGTTACCTGCGGGGTCTGCAAGGACCGATGGTCACATGAGGTGGAACTGAAAGTCCTACGGTCACATGGGGGGGGACGCTAAGGACCAGTGGTCACCTGGGAGGGCTGGAAGAACCAATGTCACCGAGGGGACTGTGCGGACCAACGGTCACCTGAGGGGACTGAGGACCAATGGTCTGTGTGGATGAACAGGCCCCTGCCCGCTTTGGTCATTTGCTGACCAAAGGAAGTGACAATATCACGTATCACGGAGGAAGAAGTGGAGACCTCTGCTATGGCAAGTAAGAAAGTGCAAAAAACCAACAAAAACATGAGGACAAGTACATTCGATACAGATGAGGAAGAGCTAAAGCAGAACTTCTGGTCCACTGCAACAGTGGGAGACCTCTGGAGAAAATTCAGAGGGGATTGAACAC